>NC_040912.2:38832777-39135807 GCF_004126475.2 Phyllostomus discolor
CTAGATTATAGCTGCTCTCTATAGAGGTTACACATATGCTAAGAAAATTGAAAATGAACAGCAGCAGTCTTACATACAAAGAAAGAATTACTTGTGGAAGTAATAAGGGAGCACTGAAGAGTTCTCTAAGCTGCACGAAAATAAAACACTGGCACAAATATTTTAATAGAAGATCTCAGTTTGGGTTTACTAATTTCTGGGCCCCAGACCCAAACATCATATACTAACTTAAAAATATACATGTGACATACAATCACTGTTTTTAGACATATAGCCAGTCCATTGGCATCTGGTTTACTGTTGCCCCTTCATTTCCCAACTTTCCCTCACAATCTGCATTCACCAAAGTAGTGTAAGCTCCTCAGTATATGAGGTTGTAAATTTCTTGACACATATTCAGAACACAAATCAGAGCTGCCTTGGACAATTTCCTGGTATATCAAGGTGCTCACATCTTGCTTCAAAGAACTGTTAATGCAGAGGCTCAAGAAGGGTCAATGATTAACCCAATGATAGGCAGACTGTGTCTGGAGGATAAATCTATAACCTCCCAGGACTGCCCTCAGAATCTCAGCAGGCAGACCCCTAGTGTGAAAGCCGGTGGTGATATGCGGCATTTGTATGACAGCAGACAGTGTTTGTGACTTGTGAAGCTATGGGTTCAACACCACTGGGATACTACCAGCCTATCAACCAAGTAAATTCTGTCCTAGAATATTGTTCTCAGTGCCAATCAATATCTAAAACCAATTCGTGATTTTGCCAAGGGATTACTATTTTTTGAATGTTTTATTGCACACTAAATGTTCTTTGTCTTTTGTCAAAGTTCAAAATTCTACACACTGCCAAACAGAGTTGATATTTAAAAATTAGTTTATTTAATTACCATAGTCAATGGCCCTGGCAAGCACTTCCCTTTCAAGATTAAGTTTAATTTATCTAATTTGGAAATCAAAATTTAATAAAAATAAGATAACCTCTAAAACTCTATTTTAATGATTGCAGACACTGTAGCTACTCTGTCACCAGCTTAGCCCTTGTCAACACTTACCTAAAACTTATTATATGAAAGGTCTTTGATAACCCTTTAGTCATGCTTAAATGTATTATATTCTGACAATAGGCTGAGTATACAGTTATACTCACCTGGCTATCTCTTTGTATGGGTGTAAACTAAAGCTTAGAGGGGTGTAGATTTGTGATTAAGAGCATGGGCTCTGGAGGTGAACTACCTGAGGTAAAACCTCGATACTACTACTACAGTGGACATGGAGAAAAAAGCGAAGTAACCTTAATTTTTTAATCCACATAATGTCTGTTGTGAAGCTTAAACTGACATAAAGCTTAGAATAGCTTGTGGCCATTGTAAGTGCCCTGGGTCCCTGGGTAGGTTAGTTATTATTAGTACTGAGCAAACTGCACAAGTCACAGAGCAGAGCTGGGTTTGAGTCCTGCACTGAAGCACTAGAGTATACTACCTCTCTGGTGCTGATATCCACTCCCCCAGCTTTAACTTAACTGTGCCATGATTCCCAGAAGAATAATGCATCCCAAAATGTGTAAGGAGTTGATATCTGAGTGTGGAATGGATCACAGTTTCTTCATTATATGGGCACAGGTTCTTATGTCTGCATGAGACTATTTTCCCTTTTTTTAAATTTTTACTTCTTTTAATTAGTGCCTTTTCTACTAGTAAATAAATGTATGACAAAAATATTGAAAATTCCCCTAAGCTCTGGGCAAGGGAAAAAAGACAGAAATTACATAGCTGTTACCAAAATCCACAAGCCAAAACCAACAGCTTCATTCAAACTGGTGTGAAATGTGATAACAATCAGGAAATCAGGTTTCTAAAACTGATATTACTCACAAGATATAGTTTTAATATGTATACCTCACATCTGCTTTTCAATAAAAACTTTAAAAGCCAAAAGCTATGTTGAAAGAAAAAAAATATTGAGCTGTATGCTAGTCAGAAAGAAGGACCAGGTCTTGGGCCATGCAGTCTAAACTGCCAGCAGGCGGGCTAGGTAGGGAAGACAAATATTTCTGCCATCCTGGGGCTGATAAATTGGTATTGGCTATAGATAAAGGGTGCAGAAAAAGGTGAAACTAGGCTAGTTCTGGGAAAGGGGGATACTTACTAAGGAAGAAATATTTCATGCTTCTGCATTTGTTGTGGCCAAAAGTCCAGCGAGTTCATTCACGAGGAAGATGCAATGGCATTTTGTGGTCAGCTATTCCTTTATAGATAAGAGTTGGGATAGCTTCCTGGGAGTTCACTTACAGTTTCAACATATTGATAATAATAAATTCAGAAAAGTGAGTTTTTTAATTGGTTTCAGCTCCAAGCTCTGTTAACTAATTAACTGCCCTTGTCTCTTCCTCCCATCCTCTGGCCTGCAGTATTTACTTGTTTGCTTGTTTGTTTGCTTGCTTTTGGCCTCCAGTAATTTAATTTAGGAAATGTCAGAATTTTTCCTTGTCATTACTTATATCCCACAGATAAACAGACAAATTATTTGATAGCATTCCTGTTCATTTTCTAATTTAACTACAATTCTATTATATACTTAAGTAAAAGAATACTTAATATTTCTGACAGAGCCATGGTTAAGTAACTATATACTTTTAGAAAACAGTACATTTAAAAAGTTAATTATGGTAAGTTTGTTCTTTGAATATGATGTATATGAATTTTAATTATATAGTATTATCTACTGATAAGATTTCCTTACTAATATTAACTGGAGGGGTAATCATGTATTCTAATTTCATTTGATAAACTGTATTCTAAAGAAATTTTATTTGGATAAAACAAACAGGTATTTTATATTAAAGGATTGCTTATTTCATAGCCCATATATAGTATTTAGAGCAAGATAATGCATTGAGTTTTTTCAAGGAAAATATAAAGAGATTAACAAGACCAATGTATCACAGTCTTACTTGCTTGTACTGAATGTCTGTCACAAGAAGAATAAATATTCATCCAATCCTCTTTAAAAACAGTCTCGCTAAGGAAAGTAAAGCAGATTTAAATGTGTGGAACCACAGGAATTGAGGGTATAACATTCTTTTTGCTTGTAAAATACCCTGTCTCAATAGAAAGACTTCAATAAAAAGCAAAATTAGTAACCCTACACATTTAGTGTTAAGACAATTAATAACTAAATTTTAGGTCTAGGAAAATACTGTTGATACCACGAATAGCTTTTTTTGGTTGTACTAATTATTTTTCATGCTCAAAATTTAGAAAGAAGTAATAGGAAGTACAGTTACTGATACAACTTCCTCAAAAATTCTAGTAAGCCTCTTCATGCACTGTCTTGTGGGTTTAAAAATGAAGTACAATGTATTCTTTTTTAAATTTCCTTAATATCTTTTCTGGCTTTTTAATTCTATTCTTTCCATTACCATTTATACCCCTTATAGTCCCTCTACCCTGCAAGCACCACAGTGTTGTCCATGTCTATAAGTCCTTCTTCCGTGTTGCTCCATCCCTCAACCCCCTCTCTCTACCCCCTTACCTATCATCCTGCTCTCTATCTATAAGTCTGTCTCTATTTTGTTTGTTAGTGCAGTTTGCTCATCAGATTCCACATATGAGTGAAATCATATGGTACAATATTTGTCTTTTTCTGATGAGCTCATGTCACTTCGCATAATGACCAGTTTCAGCCACACTGTTGCAAAGGATAAAATTTTCTTCTTTTTTTACGTCTGAGTAGTACTCCATTGTGCAAATTCCCCATAATTGTTTTATCCACTCATCTGCTGATGGACACTTGGGCCACTTCTGTATCTTGGTGATTGTAAATACACTGGAATGATCATAGGGATGCATATGTTCTTTTGAATTAATGTGTTGAGTTCTTTCAGATATATTCCCAGAAATTGGATCATTGGGTCAAAAAGCAGATCCACTTTTAAATTTTTGAGGTATCTCCATACTGCTGTCTACAGTGGCTGCACCAATCTGCATTCCCACCAACAGTGCAAAAGAGCTCCCCTTTCTCCACATCCTCATCAGCACTTCTTTTTTTTTGTTGATTTATTGATGGTAGCCATTCTGACCAGTGTGAGTTGATATCTCATTGTGGTTTTAATTTGCATTTCTCTGATAATCAGTGATGTTGAGCATCTTTTCATATGTATATTGACCACCTGTATGTCCTCTTTGGAGAACTGTCTATGCAGGTCTGGTCCTCTGTCCATATTTTAATTAAATTATTTGTTTCTTTGGTGTTGAGTTTTGTAACTTCTTTATAAATTTTGGATATTAACACCTTATTGGATGTGTAGGTGAACACATTCTCCCATTCCTTGGGTTGTATTTTTATTTTGATGATGGTTTCTTTGCTGTGCAAAAACTTTTTCATTTGATATAGTCCCATTTGCTAATTTTTCCTTTTGTTTTCCTTGCCTGAGGAGATATATCAGGTAAAACATTGCTCTGAGCAATGTCTAAGGTTTTATTGCCTATGTTTTCTTCTAGGATTTTTATGGTTTGGGGTCTAACATTTAAGTTTGAATTTATTCTTGTGTGTGACATAAGAAGGTGGCTTAGTTTCATTTTTCTGCATATATCTGTCCAATACCCCCAATACCATTCATTGAATAAACTGCCTTTAGCCCAGTGTATGTACTTGCTTTCTCTGTCTAATATTAATTGACTGTGAAGGTGTTTGTTTATTTCTGGGTTCTCTATTCTATTCTATTGATTTACATGTCTATTTTTATGCCAATACCATGCTGTTTTGATTACTATGACTTTATAGTATAGTTTGATATTAGATAGCATGATTCCCTCAATTATGTTCTTCTTTCTTAGTATCACTGTGGCTATGTGGGACCTAATGTATTCTTAATGTGAATTTCTACTAACACATATTCAAATAATTAGAAAACTTTCTTAATTGTTCATATAGTCAGTAACCAAACAGTTAAGTTGAAAATTACTGAAACCACATAATTTTAATGGAGATGTTAATTTAATTAACCAGTCCTTCAGAAAAGTTTCATCATAGAAGTCAAAATTTGTATAACTTATGTTGTGTACTGGTAGTAGCTGGGCAAAAGGCAGGTATAAAATACCTTCAGTGGCTTCATAAAAAAAAGAGTGAGTAGGTATATTAATTTATTTCCAGTTTTTTAAAACTCTACTTTTAAGACCATAGAAATTTAGATGTTCTAAACAGTGGTGTCCAAAGTTTTGGTGTCTTTGGGCCACACTACAAGAAGAGTTGCCTTGGTCCACACATTAAATACATTGCAACACATGGTCACAAAAAAATCTCATAATGTTTTAAGTAAATTTAGAATTTTGTGTTGAGCTGCATTCATAGCCATTCTGGGATGCATGCAGCCTGTGGACTACAGGTTGGACACTCCTGTATCTAAAGGATGTGCTAGGGGGATAGAGGATAGAGTAGTCTTGAGGCAGGATAGTAAAAAGCTAGGAAAATTCCTGGGTGAATGGAATGGGGAAGCTGAGATAAGAAAATGAGACAAGGCCAAACATTTTGAGCAACTTACTGCCAGCTGGTAAATTGCAAGAATTTATCTCCCCTAACCAAGGACACTTGAGAGTAATGGCTTGTACCTCTCCTCCCTAACCAAAGAATACACAGCTCGAATCTCCCTGGCCTGGAAAATAAAGAACAGAGATCCAATTAATGTCATTTGTGCAAAGGACAAATGAAGTCAGGGAAACAAATTACAAAAAAACCATTAAAGCCAACAGACCCAAGAAGAAGTAAAATAGTATAGCTGACCAAAGAATATCTCCAAACCCCCATGCACTCATTTTGACGCATCCACATATTAAAAATGCAAAACCATGAATGTTCTGCTAAAAACCTCCCTCAAGATCCTCACCCACAAAAAGAAGATAAAAAGCCCTCAGAACAAAGACACAGCATAAGCTCACCCAGGAGCATGCCCAGGCCCCTTCTTGAGCATGAACTTTTTACTTCCTCCTAAATTCTAAGGGTTCCTTGGAGACTTGCAGCCAGGGCAGCAGTGAGCAGTGGCAGCTCCATCTGGGCTTACCCTACCCAGCCCTGATCCCATCTCCAGGGTCCCCTTTCCTCTGACTTCCAGGTGAAGTCAGCCCCTCCTTGGCTCAGTCCTTTCCTATAACTATTCTAGAGATCCAAGGCAGCCCTACCTAGGCTCTCTCTCATTACTTTCTCTGTCCTAAGTTCTTCCTTTGTTTCACTGTCCCCAGCCTTAATAAACATATTCTCAAAATCACCTGGACTCTTGTTGTGAAATCTTTCTCACAGGAATTCAAGAATGCACACACTACAGGCCAGTGCCTATCCAGAGCAGGGCAATGCTATTAACTAAACTTCGCATTTTATACAGATTTCACCACTTTTTCCAGTATTGTACATTTTCTGACCCAACATTCATCTAGGATCCCAGACTGTGTTTAGAGTTTATATTTCCTTAATTTCCTCCAATCTTTAACAATTCTTAAGTCTTTTGTTGTATTTTTGACCTTGATAATTTTAAGAACATTGGCCAGATATTTTGCAGAATATTAATCAGTTTGAGCATGCCTTCTGTTTTCTGAGTTAGATTGAAGTTATTCCTTTTGGATAGAATGTCACAAATGTTTGCTCTTCTTACTGTATCATATCAAGCTGCACATGATGTTGATACGTTATTTAGTTTCAGTGGTATCTGCTGGGTTTCTCCATTGTAAAGTTACTGTTTTTCCTCTTTTTAATTAATAAATATCTAGGGGGAGATACATTGAAATTATGCAAATATCCAGTTTCTTCTTAAACTTTCACCCACCAATTTTAGCATCCATAGGTAGATCTTACCAGCATCAGTGCTTTAGTAGTCTAAAGTGAATTTTATTTGATAAAGTTGTTCACTGGTTTAAACGAGTTAAATAATGAAAGCAGGGACATGCATAATGCATGTTAGCTCTATGTATTTTATTAATGAATGCTAATAATGGCTACCATTCATTGAGAATTTACTACGTGCTAGGCACTCTCCCACATATTTTATAAATGCAACCTTGTTTAATCATCACAATAGCTGTATGAGGAAGTCATAATTTGGTACCCAAACTGTACAGAGTAATAAACTAGTTGCACAGACTAGTTAAGCAACAAAACCAGGGCAAGTCTTTTAGCCACTGAAATGAGAGAACATTTGCTGGGAATTTTTTATGCATTCTGGATCTTGGAACAAAAGGACATTGAGAAAAATCACCTAATTTCTATCTCATTTTTCTATCTTATTCTTGCCAAAAATGTATAGTTCAAATATAATCATAAGAAAATATCAAAGTGAAATTGAGTGTAGTCTGGAAAAAGAACACTACCAGTACTCTTTAAAAGATACAAATAACCATTTTTACAAACCTTCCCCATCATACAAGGGCCTATATTTGTTCCTAATTGATAAAGTCAACAGTCATGAAAGCAAAAGAGGGAGATACATCTCCTTTTACAGCTTCAAATAGAACACCTAATAAATAAGCATGCAACTCTATTTATAAGGTGACATTAGTAAAACAATTTAATTCTGAGAAAGAAGTCAGTTTAAAAGGTAGATTATTTACTATAAAAAGGACTTCTGAGACAAACATATCTTGCTTAGTATGACTGATGGCTCTTTAGAGATAAGTGAGTGTGGTAACCATAGGAATCTTAGTTAAAGATAGTTTGTGTAGCTATTAGTACCTAACACCCTGTCTATTTTCCACAATCAAGCTCTGCCTTCCACTTTATACCCAGGAGTGGGAGGCAGTGAGGGGTAAGCGTAGAGGATATCTGTGCCTCATAATTCTGGATAAGGGTAATTAGAATTTGCTGATTTAGGCTGCATTAAAAATACCCTTTAATCAAAATGGCTGCATTCAGATGCTTGAGGCAAGACTCACTTGCTCGAGTTCATAATTTTCTGCCCTTATCAATCACCTTTGCAATACTGCCAACTCCTACTCTCTGTTTCATTACTCTTCTAAGCTTTTCGGTTTGGGGGAAGACTATGGCCCTAAATGAGTTGATGGTGGTTTTTGCTGAACTCCGTTTTGTGTCAGTGGATAACTCTACCTATTGAACGTTTTTTGATCAAGTAGAAATGAGAGATGAAAAGCGAGACTGCACTCTTGCATGGAGCCTCAGAGCTTCCCCCAGACCCTTTAGTTCTTTGATTGTTCAGAAAAGCCTTTATCTGAAATGACTCATTCTTGGGGAGGGGGAGAAAAGAGAGAGAAATGACTGATTAAATTATATAAACCTCTGTCTACAAATACTGAAATACCTTAATTATGTATTTTCTTTATATGAATTTAAAGCTGATAGAACCTTAGTCTGCAGACTGGTGGGATGTTTAATCTCAATTATTGGGATTCAGTACTGCATGTGTTTGCTAATATTCAAGATCTTCAAAGTTTTCTACAGAAACAAGGAGGTCAGTGGTCACTGGTCCCTTTGCTTTCATTAAGAGTGTTATTGTCCTAGTCTTCACGCAGTTTTCTTTTCAATCTGGGGACTTCGCAGCTCCCAGGTTATAATTGAGGTGTGGCTCTTTGGAAGGTCTGAACACCACTATGGCTGTGACAGAGCCTCCTTGGGGGTACCATGTACTCAGTATAACTGTCTCTTCTAAAGTCTTGGTTTGCATTCATTCTCTCCCCATCCCCATACTCTTTCATTTCTTCTGCCCTTGGGAATTATTCAGCTTCTACTTTGAATGCTGAAAAAATTCCTGTGGCTGAAAATACATATGGGTCTTCTATCCTGCTGGATGCAAACAGTAGAGAAAAAACAGAACCTGCCCTGCACACACAAATTTCTTTCTCAAAAATTATCTTTCCCTCACTGGGTGACTGAGTTGGTTGGAGTGTCCTCCTATACACAAACAGGTTGTGGGTTCAATCCCCAGTCCAGGCACATATGGGAGGCAACCAATTTATGTTTCTCACATCGATGTCTCTCTCTCTTGATCCCCCAACCCCTGCCTTTTGCTCTCTCTGAAGTCAATAAACATATCTTCATATGAGGATTAAAAATATTGGCTTGCCATAGTTTCTTGAAAAGATAAGAAAAAGTGGGGGATATTCCTGAAATTTTTATCACTGGAGACCTGAGATATGCTTATACCAATGAAGGGTTCTGGGAAAACTGCCACATATCTGGCTTGGGCAAGAACTGTTGCTATTTATTGAGATAGTTAGTATAATAGAACAGGTAAATTTGAGGGACTAGGATGAAATTTGGAGCATATTGAATCTGTAGTGCCTGAAGAATATTATTATTATATTATTATTATATTTTCCATCAGAGAGGTAAGTGTCAAGCTCAAGGAAAGAGAAAAAATTATAATAAGCTAATAGTGTGTATGTGGTACTTAAGTCTAAAAGAGTTATTTGTATCACCCAATCATAGTGTGGGAATGTCCCTATGAATTTACCAGAAGGAATATATTATATTTCACCTATAAGCTAGTTTTACAATAATGTTAATTTGTTAGTCACTCATTCATTCATTCATTCAACCATGTACATTCAGAAAATATTTGTTGAATAACTATTATGTGGCAAGCACTATTCTTGGTATTGGGGCTAAATATGTAAACAACAGCACAGAAAAATAAAACCCATGCTCTAATGGAGTATACATTCTAGTTGAGAGGACAAAATAAATAAATAAAATATATAGTATATCATGTGGATAACTGATGTGAAGAAAGAACAAAATAATGAAGAATAATAAGAAGTGCTAAAGAGATTGCCAGTTTAAAGAGACGGTTCATGTAAGGTCTCATTGAAATGGTGACACTGGAATAAACAACTAAAAGGCAAAAACCTAAAAGCAGGGAGCTATGTGTACATGGGAAGGAAAAGTGTGCCAGGCAGAGGGAATGGTAAGTGCAAAGGTCCTGAGGCACAAACCTTACTGGTATGTTTGAAAAACAAGTTGGCCAATGGGGCTGAAGAATATGAGTAGAAGGGAGACTGCCAGGGGATAAAAAAAGTTGGGTTAAGATCAATAGGACTTGGTAGGTCCTTGCAATTCTTTGATTTTTCCTTTAAGATGGGAAGTCATTGGATAAGTCTGAGGCAGTGAGGTGATATGATCCAATAACAGCATTCTGGCTACTTACAGCATATGGAGAACAGACTAAAGTTGTGTAAGGCTGGAAGCTGGCAGAACAGATAGAAGGCTACTATAATGCTACTGCAGTAATTCAAGTAGGAGATGATGGAGTAATCACAGTAACAGTGTGGAAGGTAAGAAGTGTTAGAATCCAGATAAATTTGGAGGTTAAGACAGTAAGATTTGCCACTGGATTAGATATTGGATATGGGAGAAAGAGAAGGTTCAAAAATGATCCCAAGATACCTGGCCTTAACAACTATAGAGATGAAGTGACAGTTAAATGAGTTGTGAAAAATGGCAAGTATAGTGCTTTGGGTCGTTGTTGATTTTGGACAGGATAAGTTTGATATAACTATTACATGTATTTAGGCTGGACGTTTAAGTCCCTGAATATTGGATGAGAACATGAGCTACAAAGGGGAGAATAGATAATGGGCTATCACTAGAGGGAGACATGAAGTCAAGAAAGGATTTTTTGAAAACCTACTTGGAATAGAAACATGTTTGTCTGTTGATAGGAAAGATTCTCTAATGGAGAGAAAATCTGATGCTGTAGGATCTTTGATTTAATCTATTAGATCTCAGAGCTATGCCATCATGGGTACTTATAGAGTCTTCCTTGTAAAAAGCAATATTGTGGATAACACATGAGATACAGTTCACTTCTTTTATAAACATATTGGTAAAAATAATGAAAATATATTTACTTAATACGATAAATAACATTTTAATCTGGTGCATGATATATATCAAATTGAGTGACTCAGATAGTAATACAGTAATCCACAAGAGTTTCAGGGAGGACATGCCCCTAATCGTGGGTAAGATTTGGATAGATGGGGATGAGGATGAGAACACAGACCTGGGCATGTCTGATCATCAGCAAAGGAAACAGATGGTGATATTATTACTAGGGAGAGATCTGAGTTCATGCCTCTCCATCCCCACCCCCCACCCCAAGCTTGTTCCTCAATTCTTGTCTCACTCGCCAGAGATGAATTCAAGCAAGAGACAAACATGAATAGTAGAAATGAGAGAGCAAGTTTATTTATGAAACACATATGAGCACAAAGCCGCAGGCAGACACCCAACTAGTCTGAATGCCACATGTATAGGGGAAATAAATCTGTTAGTAAGCTTGTTAGTAAGTTTGTTCTGTACACTTGAGCCCAAAGCTGCAAGTGGTCACCCAGACAATCTGAGTGCACAAACTACTGGGACTCCAGGAGTTATATACTTTAGTCAGCTTCTAGGTGCCCCCTCTTCCTCCCTCCTCCAGACCTCGGGATTAATACACATCTCAAAGCTTTCTTTCCCAGCTAGTGAAACTGTTAACAAAGCCTTTCTTTCCCTTGAAAGCAATGCACACAAAATTTCAAGGGCTTCAATCCTCCTGCTCTATCATAGTTTTGTTTGTGAAGTTCAGAACACCTCACAGTCTTATCAGACCAGGCTCAGTACTGCTGAGTTAGTGGGTGAGGCATGTCTTCCTCCTCCTGCCTGCTTTTGTTTACTATCTATTTCCCTTAACAGGAGCAGCTCTAAAGTTGCTACCCAACTCTAGTTGATTGTTGCCGGGCGGGCATGGTCTCAGTGCTTTCAGTTTCATTTTTCAAATAAAGCAAGATTTAGGGTGGGAGGTGTGGTGGGTGGGGTAGGGGAAAGTGGTGGCGAGAAAATGGAGACAACTGTACTTGAACAATAAAAAAAGAAAAAAGAAAAAATGTATTTGTAATAGCAAAACAAGAAATCCACATTTTTATATGGGAAAGCCCTCAATTAAAAAAAAATAGCATGTAAAAAATTACTGTGTGAAATGGACAAACCATGTCCATTAAGGCTTGCCACCTTAGTCACTATTGGAAGAGAAAAATGGACTTGTGATCACCATTTTACCCTGGCCAATATGTAGATAAGTCAATCTAATTCTCAAGATGAATCTGCCTCCCTTTGTTTAACTCAAGAAATTGTTTACTACCCAGTTTGGGTTTGTTTTGACTTTATTTTTTTACTACTGCCTCTACACATGATATTTTTTGAACAAATTATGGTACAGCACTGTCAAAGAAATAATGGTAAGAAAAAGTTGTCAATACTTAATAGCACATTTTCATGTTTAAAGTAATATGTATCAAGTTAGTATAAATGTTTCTAATTTTTAAAACACAGTTAAATTAATTTTTGTTTGTTTTTTGTTTTATTATTATTTTTTATAACCACAACAAAAAAATACAAAGAGTGCCCTGTTTAAGACAACATAATAAAGGTCCAAAGGTAGAGGGGTTCCCTTAGTAAGGCTGAAGGTGTAATTTTCTGGAATTTACACTTGAGGCTACAGTTCTTGTCTTTTGATGGATCATTGCGCACATGGCACAGTTCATGTTTTTAACCGGATCTGAAAAGGTCAATGGCCACTTGGCCCAGGTAGAAAGGGATAAATTAGTTGACTTTACGTGTCACAGGACTACCCAAGTTCCTCTTCACAATGCCGTGCCCGATGGGGTTAGACTTCTTACCGAACTCCTTATCCACGGGAGTCTCAATGTCCCATACACTACAGCTCTTCGGTGCCTGAATAGTGCATTTCGCCAAGTCCTGCTGCATCTCCTCCGTCATGATCACATTTTTGACCATGGCTTCTTGATCTCACGTCATTACCACAGAGCAGCAGTTTTCAGCCCGTGTGCCGTGGCAGGCACACTGGTGTGACGCAAAAAAATTTCAAATATGCAACATCTGACGTTTTAGTCAGGGGTGCTGACATCTTTTCCCTTAGACTGTCAATGTAAAAAATGACAACAGCCAACACAACAACAGCCATGTAGTGTGAATGAACCAAAATTATACCTGTATTTCTGGTCAGATCATCAAAAAATACGTTTGTTAGTGAGCTACAGAGCTTTTAGTTTACAGTAATTATAGCTTATGTGTGCCATGAGATGAAAAAAGTTGAAAATCACTGTTCTAGTCGTAGGTTTCATTCTCAAGTGCATCCAGAGGAAAGGTGAACCACCTGGCACCAGGAGCAAGGTCATGCCTTGCAGCACACCAGTTTGCTTTAGATGCCCACCTTAAAATCATCTCTCTTCCTTGCCTGCCTGCCCACCTTACCAGCTATAGATGATCTCCTGGCTTTGCTCAGTGGAGCAGGCTGCCTTCATTCTGTAACCAGTTTGAGCACCTACTATGTGCTGGTGCTAGAAATATAGTGGCATACAAAGGAGACCCAGTTCATGTTCTTAAAGAGCGTGTAATGCAGTGGGGTTGACATCTTTTTTAAAGTGATCACAGATTTCATATTTTCAAAAATGGCAGCTAGCTTATTTTGACAAGTGTCCTTGTTGAAAAAATTAACTTGACAATAATATATTTAAAACAATATTAAGGTGCATCAGAGAGGGGACAATATAGTGAAGTACTAACAGGCCCAAATTGAAGGGAAATGGGAACCTGCAGGCTGCTCTTGCGCAGAAAGCGATTGCTGATTTGGAAAATGTTCAGCTCCCCTTTTAACAGCCCTGTTGGGTGAGGAGGCCTGAAACAAAAACCCAGAGTCTGCAGATGGTGAACGGTATGACAGGAGATGCTCCCAGTAATAAGCTGAAACACCAGAGGGCTACAGGGGGAGAGGAAGCTGAAAGAAAATAACATCTTTCTTTAAATTGCCTTACATTTTGTAAGAAAACTTGTCTCAAACTTTATGTTTCCAATATTAAAGTGGCCCCTTTGTACCTCTAGATAAAAGGCAAAACCAAATGAAAGTCTTATCTGGAGAAAGGCACTTTCACCCTAGAGGTCTGCTGCAGGGGAGTTGGTAAAATGTAGCTCAAGATTGAAATAGCTCATGAGAAGAATGAGAGAGGAAGTAAAGAGAGTGAAATTAAAAACAAACAAACAAACAAAAAAACAAATAAAAAACACTGAGTAGTGAGAGGAGCGCAGCTGATCCTGGAGCCAGAAATTGTAGCAATTGTTTGAGGTCTGTTTTGGCAAAGCATGGTTCTTGACCTCCCACATCAGCACTGTGTAAGAAGTTGGGGGGAAAACAGACTCTCCAGCCTGACTCCAGAATCTGCATTTAAACAAAATTGTTAGATCAGACAAGGGTCTACAGGCCTGGGTGGTTTTTTACTGAATGTTGTTCTTGTTAAATGTTAAAATTTAGCACAGTATCTACTATTTGCAGATGCAGCTGTAAACAGGATGAGCTTGACGGGAACTCAACCAGATAAATGTAGGTAACTACACATGAGTAATGGGAGAAATAGTGTATATAAGCACTAGTTAATCCTCCCCTTGAAGAGACAGAGCTTTGGCATATGAACCCTGTTTCCTTTACTTCCTTCAATTAAATAAAACTACTTTCAGATGACCACGTCTTGTTCTCGAATAGAACAGCAGCATAAGCATCTTGTTCTTGAATTTTCACCCCAAGTGGTGAAGCCCTTGAGTGTGGTAACAAAATTCCCAAGTAATTTGTATGTTCCTTGAAGTTTGAAATAATGAATGATAATAACAAAGCTATAAAAGCATCAGAGAAAATGAGAAGGGAGGACTAATGGAAAAGCTCTGATTTTCCATGGGTTGGTTAATAGGCTGCAATTTTTAACTTAAGTGTGGGGAAAGATGGTATTTCAACATGCTTTCAAATCCTGTGGCATATGCAAAGCCAGTCAGGCTTTTATTTATTTACTTTTTATTCTCTTTTAAAAAATAATTTTTATTACTTTTTCCAGTATTTATTCTTTTAAATGTCTTATACTTTTTATTTTTTCTTTTCATTTTTCCCCATTGGTGCTTTAGCTTAGAGAATGTGGGTATTTAAACAAAGCATCCATTTGATTATAGTGGCAGTGTAATTGAAAATTCAGTATCTTGAGTCTGGAACCAGCAATTGCTCTGCTGAGCATAATGTCAGAGAGTCTTTTTCAGATGGAATGAGCAAGGCTATCTGTGAAAAGGAATTCATTGCCCTAGGATACTGGCAGTAGGCCAGTCCATGCTCCAAGGCAGCATTTTCAACCTTCTTCATCTCATGGCACACATATACTAATTACTAAAATTCAGCAGCATGCGACACACTAAAAATATATTTTTTTTGCTGAGCCGACAAAAAACGTGGGAAAAGAGATCAGTACCCTTGACTAAATAATCAGGTATTGCATGTTTTAAAAATTCTTGTGGCACACCAGTTGAAAATTGCTGGACTAGAAAGAAACTATATCTATTGTTCCCTTTACAAGGAACCTTCCCTCTATGGAGAATCTAACAGTTGCTATTTGAATCTTTTACTATCTATGGTTAAAAATAGCCCCCACTTCCTGCCAAGAATGGCAAAGAAATTAATAAATGATCATGATTATCTATCTTGGAATGGCATTTATTAGATCAATACAAATACTTTTTTTTCTTTGAAGAGCTCAGATTTTGAATCTGTGATTGGTATGTCTTTGGTCTCATGAGATAGATGATGAGAATAAAATGTGTGAGAAATTAAACTCCTCTAGTGGTGAGTGTAAGTGGCACAAGAGTTATGCTGGAGACTGGTTCATTGATTTTTTTTTTTTGAGAGAGTGACAGAGAGGGAGGGGAAAAGAGAGAGAAACATAGATTTGTTGTTCCACTTATTCATTAATTCATTGGTTGTTTCTTTTTAAAATATATTTTACTGATTATGCTATTGCAGTTGTCCCATTTTTCCCCCTTTATCCCTCTCTACCTGGTACCCCCTTTCCCTCCAGCATTCCCTGCTTAGTTCATGGTCATGGGTCATGCATGTGAGTTCTTTGGGTTCTCCACTTCCTATTCTTGACATCCCCCTATTTTGTGCCTGCCAATTATACTTCTTAATCCATGCACATTTCCCCCATTCTCTCCCTTCCCCCTCCCAGCCGATAACCCCCAAATGTCTCCCTATCTATGATTCTGTTCCTGTTCGAATTGTTTGCTTAGTTTGTTTTATTAAATTCAGTTGTTGTCGTTGATTGTTTCTCATATGTGCCCTGACTGGAGATCAGACTGCAACCTTGGCAAACTGGGATGAGGCTCTAACCAGCTGAGCACTCAGCCGGGGTTTGTTAATCAACTTTTGCAATTTATTTACTTGTAAACAGGCCTGTGGTGGTTATTGCAGTATTGTATGGATGTAAGTTTTCAAAAGTTTGAGATCCCTGCAGTGAAGGCCATTAGAAAACATGAAGTAGTATTATATAAGCAGGTTGTGGGCCATCTGCCAACAGCAGTCACTGATTTTTTTACACGAGTAGTAAGTCGAATGAGGGAAGACACAGAATGCTTCAGGCAGAATTATATAAAATCTTTTCCATCTTCCACTTACTCAGCAATAATTAACCTGGAAAATCCAGAGCTTGGTTAGAATAAAATTAAACATTCCCTAAAAGGCTCATGAAAGGGTAAACAATACAGTTATTGCCCTATGATTTGAGGCAAAGACATCTAGCCCTAAATGCAAATAAAACATGATAAATTGATAATGACAATTTTAATTAAATTATATAAAATCAGAATAATAAAAATAATTTTATTACATTTTCTAGCATATTCATTTTTCTTCTTCAGATACATGGAATATTTCTTAGAGAATTATAGTACTACATGCCACTTTCTAATTACCATTACACTTTTTGGCCAGTTTGTTAAAGGAAGTATATGTACTTCCACCATACTTAAAGTATTATAAAATATCTGAAGTGTCCAAAGACATGTCACACAATGAGTCTATGCACTTTTTAGTAGGAACTATCTTTTCCAATTAGAAATTGGTGGCATTTTACTTTGCGGAAAAACCAGTAGGTATGATTCAGGCTGAGCCAAGTTTGAATTCTCTTTTGTTATTTACTGGTTAAATGACCTTAAGAAGTTTAAATAACTTTCTTGAATCTCTATTTTTCATTTATAAAATGTACAAAACAGTAGTTATAAGACAAAACTGTCACGAGGATTAACTGAGATGAAAATAGACAAAATACTTAACAGAGTGCCTTGGTAGTATATTAAATATAATATTTTCAGGTTAAAATTCTGTCATTATAAAAGGAAATTCCTTAACCTCAATGAAAGCATTCCCTATTCCTCCCTTATAGGTGTTCTCTACAAAATAACCTAAAGTATTATTTGTGTTATTCACATTTTTCACCTGAGGACTTCTCACTAATTTATTTAACATCTGTTGATTTGAACATTCATTGTGTGAAGTAGATACTGATAGGATTGTAATAGAAATATTGTTCCGCCATTCTCAGAATTCAGTCTTGAACATCAAATTGGCAAGAGCATATGTAAATAAATGTCAAATGGATAATAAGATTCTCAACTCATAATTGAGAACAATAGTGACTTCAGAATAGAAAAGACCTTAGTGAACGGGCCTTGAGAAATGAATGTATGGAGAGAGGCAAAAGGACAATCTTTCCAGATTAAGGAAAAACAGAAACTGGAAAAGAGGTGAGCTTGGCATTTTTGGGATCAATGAGGGACTCAGATTTGCCTGCCATGCCCTTTCATGACAAAGAAAAATGGGACCAGGATCACTGGTGGGGAATGGATAAGAAGGGGTTGTGTTCTATCAGCATTAGTCTCTTCTGTGCAGAAATACCTCTTGTTGTCTTGTGTCAGGATAACACTGACTGTTCTGACAAAAAAGACTTAACAACATATATAAAATGGCTTAAACATGGTAGATATTTCCCCCCTCATTCACAAAAGAGTCCACAGAAGGTGGTCTTTGAAGGGGAAGGCAGAATTCTATACATGACCAACCAGAAAACCTGCCTAATGATTCTGCCATTAGAGGTCCACGTAACCTCTGAAGCAGGGGTGTCTAGCTCATTTTCACCAGGGACCTTGCAGTTGCCTTCAAAGGACCAAATGTAATTTTAGGACTGTATAAATGTAACTACTCCTTAACTAGGGGCAAGGAGCTCTACATTTGGAACTTTGAAGGCAACCATGAGGCTGATGTGGTTCCTGGGGAAAATGAGTTTGACACCCCTGCTCTGAAGTATGCCTGTCTGCCTCCCTGTCAGCCACAGAGGTGTACACATTAAAATTCCATTAGGCTAGGCGAAACAACACATTTTCATCAGGTAGAGCTGGGTCACAAGGCTACATGTAATTGCAGGAGATGTTGGCAACTGTAGTCAAGCTACTTGCCCCAAAGGGGAGAAAACTGATTCTGGTGAAGACTTAGCAGCCTTCATCCCAATATGGGAAATAAACAAATATGTAAGTGTACTATATCCTGTCATCTTTTTTTCTTAAGCATGTCTTTTCCATGTATGCAAAAAGCCCCTTATATTTAGTTCACTAGATTTGGATGACTACTTTAAATTCATATTTTTCAGTAAAAGGCTCTAATCTTCCTAGATTTCCTTCTTCAATTTTGTAAATGGAAGTGATTGATATCTCTTTTTTTGATTTACTGTGCCTTTCTAGCTCTATTACACATTTTGCAAAATGCAGTGACCAGAATTGTATATCATATTCCAAATGCAAAACATAACCATTTTGAACAGAGTAAATCCATATTCTTTTTGCCTTTTTCTTCAAAAATAATTTCTGATGATAGCAACCATGTTGTTGATGCCTTTGGCTCCAGCTTTAAAGAAAAATCTACACTGACTCCCAAGTGTCTCTTCTCTTCACTTGTATTTCTGACATTAAAATCCACTAACCTTTCAAAGCAGTGGTTCTCAGCCTACAGTGTCTTACAATCATCTAGGGAGCTTTAAAAAATACAAATGCCCTTCCCTCATGATTTTTATTTAATTTGTTTAAGATGAGGCACAGCTATTGATCTTTTTCAAAATATCTATAGGTATCGTAATGTCCTCTCAGAGTTTTAAACTATCGTTGTGCTAGTAATTTGTCATTTTTTCCTATTGTATTTTACAAAAGTCTATTGAAATGTATCTATTCTTTTTCTTCTTGCAGACAAACAAGAGAGAATCTTTCCAAAGATTTCTCCCATGAGTTTGGAATTAGCACATGAGAAAGTTGTGGGGCTCTAGGAAAACTGTAATGAACCTTGCACTTTAGCACCTATGATAATGATGACTGAAACACAGATGTCAAATACCCTTCATTCCCCAGCTTCTGTGTATGAACATGATAACTACACTGCCTATATTTTTAATGGATACCAACTGGGATATAAAGTTCTCCATCTCTTTCTGTGCTTCACCCCTATGCCCTCTCAAAGAGTCCATGTAGAAATACCTTACTAATGTGGACTGTACTGGAATTTGCATGAGAGAGACAAAGTTGGGCTTGTCTCTTCCTTTGTCACGTTCCACCATCCAGAGAAACCACCCTGAATTCTCACTGACTTGTCAGTCCTGTAAAGTTCCCTAGACCACATCATCACTAGAGGTAGCAGTGAGGACATTTCCATTTCTCCTTTCCACCAAATAAGTGGCATCAGGTACCCTCCATTCTTTATACTTTTGTCTTCCAATCTGCGATACTCAACCAATTCAAAATGCGTTCTCTCTATTCTGCAGAGCAATTCAGATAAGCTCTAACTCCTCTTTTTAAGATGTCTGAGTTCCTACTGTGAACCCTGAGAAAGAAGATACCTACTAAGAAAGTCTCCTGGTGGCTAATGGGGCTCTAATTTTTCCCAGCAGACATTTCTGTACAAGAATCTTGCATGCACACTGTACTTCAAGAAGCCTGCACCAAATTGCTAGATTGCATTGTGTTTCTGCCCTTATAGGGTACTATCTGCATTGTGAGCCAGCCCTTATAAAGGAGTTGCTGGTATCCTCTTTCAACTAATAGGACTGAAGATTTCCCCATCCAATCACAGCTGCACAGTTCTGACCAATCAGGACAATGCCTATGCCAGTGTGGACTAACAAGTTGTAAGGATTTGGAATCCTTCTTTGCATGAGGATGGCCCAATTAGCGACCCAGGGAGAGGACTTCTGTCCATATAAGCTAGCTTTCCTCTGGCTCTGGGGGCACACGTTTCCTTTCCACTGAAGACTGCATTGCCTTGGCTGATCTGAAACACTAAAGATGTCTCACTGTAGTAGAGCAAAGCAGACCAGTGCAGGCCAGAACAAATTGGCACACAGAGCAGACCAAAGTACAGTGGAACAGACCAGCAGAGCTCAAAGCACACTGGCATGGAGCAGAGAAACCAGAGCAGATCAGTGAGGAGCAGAGTTGCCTAACCAGAGAGGTACCTAGTGTGAGGATTGCTGGCCCCAGGTCTAGCTCACAGCTGTGTTGTTTCACAGCCATGCTGTATCACAATTGAGATGTTTTGCACTGAATAAAGGTTCCTCCTTCACTGCACTCCAAATTGGGGATTCCTGATGGGGTAGAATTGGTGCCAACAACTATCAATTGACATAATCCATCACCAAGCTGGATAAAATTAAGTATCTCCTAGTGCATGTGATCCTGACTCCTTTAGAAGTTAATATGAATATTAACAGGTTTTCCTGGCTATACAGAATATTAGTTACTATTATGCAATATATAATATACCTTATTTTCAGACTGTAAGACGCACTCCCCAAATTTGGGAGGAATAATGGTTGTAAATGCTGCTGTTGAGTTCTGTTTACATTTATATTGGTGAAATATTATGTTATTTATGTTATTAAATATTTTACCACATTTTTTGCTTCAAAAATTTTTCCCTATTTTCCTCTAAAACCTAGGTGCATCTTATAGTCTGAAAGATACAGTATATCATATTAAATTTATAAGATCTCCCAAATATTTTTCAACCTCATCCCAAATGTTTTGCACAGGAATCTCTAAATCTGTAATCTAGCCACCATTTTTTATCATTAACATATAGTCGGTATACAATATATTAATTTCAGGTGTACAACATAGTGATTTGACATTAATATATCTTACAATGTGCTCACCACACTAACTTTAGTAATCATGTCACTGTGCAAAGTTATCACACTATTATTAACTATACTCCCTTCAAATTTTTACCCATCAGTCCATCCCACTCCCCTCTGGCAAGGCTCAGTTTCTTTCTTTGTTTCTATGAGTTTTCATTTTGTTTGTTCATTTGTTTTGATTTTTTAAAAAAATTCCACATGTAGGTGAAATCATGTGGTATTTCTTTTTCTGTGTGACTTATTTCATTTAGCATAATACCCTCTAGGAGAGGGGTGTCAAACTCATTTTCACAGGGGGGCCACATGTAATTTTAGGACTGTATAAATGTAACTACTACTTAACAGTTAAGTGAGAGCTTGGCACTGCTGCTGGGTAGAAACAAGGTGCCGAGCTGGATAAAACAAGGTGGAGGGCTGGATTCAGCCTGTGGGCCTTGTGTTTGCCACCTGTGCTCTAGGACTACCCATATTGTCACAAATGGTAGAATTTTTTTATTGCTGAGTAATATTCCATTGTGTGTGTGTGTGTGTGTGTGTGTGTGTCCCACATCTTCTTTATCCATTAATCTATTCATGGGCACCTAGGCTGCTTCCATATCTTGGCTATTTTAAATAATGTGGCAGTGAACTTAAGGATGCATGAATCTTTTCAAATCAGTGTTTTCTTCTGATAAATACCCAGAAATGGAATTGCTGGGTTATATGGTAGATTTTAGTTTTTTGAGGAATCTCAATACTGTTTTCCATAGTTTTAGACACCAGCTTGAGGACAACCTTAAAAGTGCTACCTCCCTTCCCTAGAAGTTTCTCCAATGAATACATTGGTATCCTATAAAAACTTTTCACGAATGTTTTCCATATACTTGGATAAGTTTGTTATTGGCATAGTGTTACATAATTCAAAAATCATCTTCTCATATATTTTCTTGTCTGAACCTTCCAGGAAACAAGCATGTAAGTATTCAGTATAACTGGGTTCTCTCTAATTTATAGTTGAGAAGAGTAGTATTTAGAAATTGTGAACAAATAACTCAAATCCAACTGGACAGTAACTGGGAAAACAGTCACAAGAAGTAAAAGGCTGAAAAGGAATTTTGAAAGATTATGCATAATCATAATGCATAAAAACTGGAATTTCTAAACCCCTCAAACTTAGTCACCTAAAATATTATAATACTAACTATTACTATTCTAATGATTCTTTTGGGTTTATTTTTCAGCTGTGTGGGTTTCACAGTTGACTGACTTGACTGCAGCCAGCAGGTACCTCCACCAGGGCAGGTTGCTCAGGGGGACTCATTCGGGCTTCAGCTGAGATGGCTGGAGGCTGGGGCAGCTGGGCTCCTATCCTTGTGGAGCCCTACCTCCTGTGCTTTTTCAGAGTGTAGACATCTCCAAATAAGTAAGAGGGCTGGATTGGAAGGCTAGCCTGGGAAGTTATGTGCCACCATATTCTTTTGGTAAAAATAAGTTAGGGGTTCAGTTCTAGTCAAGAGGTGAGGAAACAAACCCTACCTCTTGATGGGAAATGTGTCAGTCCCCCTGTAGAGGGTGGCGGTCAGGCAGATCTGATTCACTGAGGACCAATATTGTAAGAATCTACCACAGCTGAGATAATATGTTTCCTAGCTTACAAGTGTGTTCACATATTTTTCTCATTTAATTATCACAGGAACCCTGAGAGGTAGTATATTATTTTTTTCATTTTTAGCACTGAGGAACCTCAAGTTCTGAAAAGTCAATGACACACAAATTGGTATAAGATGGCAGAGCTAGGATTCAAAGTCAAATGTTGTCAACCAAAAATCATGACTAAGACATGCACACATACAGTATTCCCATTTTCCAAAGATGAGGTTCTTAATTCTAAAGATTGTGTATATAATGGCTAAATAATGTTGAACCATCTAAGTTAATTACTTATAGTTAATTACTAATCAGTTAATTAGTAATTAGTTAATTACGTATTAGCTAATTACTAATTAGTTAATTACTAATAATTAACTAATTAGTAATTTTCAAATTACAAAGTAATATTGTAAAGTAACATCAAAACTAATTTCATTATTAATATTTTATAAAACCTATGTCTATAGGACTGTATTTTAAATACAAGCAACTTCTTAATTTTATATTACAGGTTTACTTTGGGCTAAATATAAAGGGAAAGAAACCCCCTCATATTCCAGATGTCAGAATTCAAAAATAAATTTATCAAAGTTTTCTTTAAAACACTTCTCATGATTTTTCCCTCAAAATTGAGAAGGCAGTTTATAATCAACAGTAATCTCATTTGAATTTCCTTCACTCTAGCTGCAAAGCTCGTTTTAAATAAGAGCTAATGAAAATAGCTGAGAACAGCAACTAAGAAGCAGCTCGGCCATAACAAAAATGATGTTGCACCTTAGCCTCTGCGGGTTCTTGCTCCACTAAATTAACACAATCCTCTCTTATCCCCTATTAGAAAAGAAACATTAAAAAAGATAGGTGCCTGTAAAAAAATTCTCATATTGTATATATTTACACAAACATAAAGATATACATCCATACATACATTAAAATACATGGAGTTATAAATCCAATGAATCATTATGGAGTCATGTTTAGTTATTAACTATCACCTTTAGATTGGTTCTAATTTACTACAGTGGAAACTACTTGGGAAACTGAGGCAAGAATAATACAATAGGAAAAGGTCTGATTTTCTGGAATTGATTAGTCATTTTAGAAAACAAGATGATATATAACAGTGGAGGTGTTAAAAAATTGATTCCTTTCATGACCCACATATCAAGCTGAGTGAATTGGAACTGTAATACCAGCTTGTTAAATCAATTTTAAATTCAAATAAATGATCATTAGAGTAACAATACGACAAAGAGGGAGTGATAAAGATATTGATTTCAGTATCATTAATTTGCAGAGTGAAACGAATTATGATATTTTTATGGGTAAGCCAGGAGGAAATTGATAAAGTTATGTACAGCATTCAAGGCCTCATCCTTGTATCCTTAGATTTCTGAGAAGCCACACAAAAGGAATGCAGTATTTCTCTTTAGATCAGAAACATCTCCCAAGCACAAGAAACCTTAAGCCCAAATGGAGGATTTAAAACAAATATTACTCAAAATTCATAGTTACAAAGATTCCAAAGGCAAAAATCGTTTAAAAAATCAACAATTAAAATGTTTCCCAAATGTCAGAATCGTATCATTTGTTTTCATAGTCTGTCTATTCATTCTTCTCACCATATATCCCAATTTTCCTTTTTTTTTTTTTTTTTTTTTTTGATGATGTTTGATCCTAGGAGACAAGAGGGAAGGTGAAGGTGAATGCACATTTTGCACAATAGGCTACAATATTCCCATCTTACAAATGACTACTTTTTGTTTAGCCCAGCAACATTACTTTGCATGTTGATTATCATTTCTTATTACTTCACATGCTCATTTTCATCTGCAGTGGAAGAGAATGTGGAGTTAACAACATATTTTCTTATTTAACCATTATCCTGAGGCTAGAGTTTGAAAGCATATTTCCCTTATTATCTTAAAGCTTATGGTTTGTGGGTATGAATACATAGAATATATTTTATTCTCACAAACCTTGAGCATATTATTAGAAAACAGCCAGCATATGACTCTTATCCAGTCTCACCTTTATCTAGAGTGTTACTGACTCACAGGGCAGGCTGAGCACGGAGCAGTTTTGTCAGAGAAGGCATGGTGATTCAGGATTGTGTGCCAAATAATCTCCTGTTTTGGAGCAAACTCATTTCTAGGAGGTGTGGCCATAATGTATTTGCCAATTAGAATGTCAGGTTGCGTCAACTTGATTTGTCTGTATGAAGTAAGAGCATTCTCTTCTTTGTAGTTTTGACTTCGGAAGGTACATCTGTTAGATATGAGAGAATCAAAGTTTATACCAAGTTTATGTAGGAACTCAACCAGGTACGATACTTCATCTGATGATTAACTATAGTCACATAGTCACGCTCTGTTGTAACTGTGCCACCTTTTAGTTATGATGAGAGTGAAGTGCACAATGTCAAATCATTATGATTATTGGAAACCTTGGAAACTTACTATCTGAGCAACTTATTCTTTTCTGTTTAATTAATATATTTATTTCCAGTCGTTAGTTTTTGATTTTCTTGAACCTCAACAATCAGGACATTAAGTCCATTGTGTTAGGAAAGGCAAGTAGTAAAACTGGGGCTGCAGATCCAGCGCTGAACGAAATCACTGCCTTCTAAGAAATGTAGTCTCAAGGTAAGACTGCGCGTTGGGGCTGGGTAAGGAGTGGGTCCAAAAGAGTGGTTAATTATATCTCTGCTGCTAACTAGCTGTGTGACTGTAAAAATTAATTGATCTTTTGGGGTTCTTCTGCCCACATCTTTACAAAAAAATGAACTGAACTCATGTTTTAAACATTTTACTATAACACTTTAATATTCTACAATCTATTTCTTACTACAGTATCCTATCCACAATTTCCCGTAATTTTATACTTCTATGTAGTCCCTTTAGGGTTCAACACAGTTACAAGCATTCAGAAACTTTACCTGCTTACTGATGCTGTATGTAAGGTTTTAATGCAATTGTTCTGGTAAAGATCTAAATGAAAGGGGCCAGTTTTAGCTCCTTTGGGGAAATGCGTCCCAAAGATAATCAGGTTTTTCCTGTTAATCTCCAGTTATCCGAACCAATTCCTAGTATCTTTTAAAACCTTCCTAAACAAAATAAAAAGAAAAGAGGAAAAGAAAATATAACTTCAAAAAAACCCCACAAAATAAAACCGTTTAAGTCTAAAGGAGATAGAATGTAATCAGGGGTCATGAAAAAAAGTTTAAACTACAAATCCCATGAATCAAAGCTGGGAACAGACACTTCCTCACCAGTCCCCTTGCGCCCTCCCAGGAATATAGTTCACCCAAAGTCAGGTTGAGGCATTCTGCAATGTGCCTGAGCGAAACCACAGATTCCTCGCCCAGGTTTTTAACCTGAGCTCTCGCTGGGCTCCTTTAAATCGGTGCTGAGCTCGAGGAAGGATGCTGAGCGACGCAGACGAGATAGGCGTGGGCACAGCATCACCTGTTTCGAGGTCCGCATGCGCACTGCGAGGAGGCGGGGCGCGGTGGGAGGGGCGGACGGCGGCGGCTGGCACTGCTGAGATCTGCTTCTCCCCGGCTCGGGGCGCTGAGGCGGCGTCCGGGAGTTGTCTTCTGCAAAGGTTGCCTGGCGTTGTCCAACATGGAGGAGGCACCCGCCGCGGGCGTCACCTGCGAGCGAGACTGATCCTCGCCCGTCGTTGTGGGCAGCGACGCCGGGTCCCGAGCCCCGGGGACTCCGCTGCCTGCACGCCCCGCGGCGGACCCCAGGCTTCCTGACTGGGACGCGGCGCAGGGAGGAGGCGCGGCGGCCCCGAGTCTCCCCGAGCCATGGGCAATGAGGCGAGCTTGGAAGGGGAAGGGCTCCCCGAAGGGCTGGCGGCAGCGGCTGCGGCGGCCGCCGGAGGAGGGGCTGGCGGGGCGGGGAGCCCCTTGCCCACCGTGATTCCGGCCGGCATGGAGGCAGATCTGAGCCAGCTGAGCGAAGAGGAGAGGAGACAGATCGCCGCTGTCATGTCAAGGGCGCAGGGTCTGCCCAAGGGAAGCGTTCCCGTGGCCGCTGCGGAGCCGCCTTCCTTGCACAGGCACGCACCGCATGATGCTTATGTCCGGGCATATATGTACAGCTTCCCTTGCACATAGGTGCCGGCACGGCAGTACATATATGTCGTCCCCGCTCGTTCTGTTCTCCCTAATGGGTGGCGATAAAGAAATTATAAGCCTTCTTTCCGATGGGCAGAATAAAAATGATGCATTGTAGAGTTTCTGGTGGGATAGTCAAGGGTTGCATTCTTGGAACTGTGATTTTAGGTTGTAATGTTTGGCCTTTTGGAACCTTTTCTCTCTTGGATGGCGTGGAGAGACGCCCTCCGGTGTTTCACTAATCTGGAAGTCTTCCATTAATACAGAACAGACGTGTTGGGAATTGGGTAGACATGGGTGTTTACCTGTCTCTGTTTAAAACTCCTCAGTCATTTTGGGGTCTTTTTCTCTGTAAGTGATGTCTAAATGTTTCTGCAATAATACCATTAATTCCCCTGGAGGTGATTTGTCCTTCCTTCCTATCCCACCCCCAGAGGAGAACAGGAGCTGTTTAGGTAAGAGGTATAAAATGAACACATCTTTTATATTCAGTGTGGGGCCTTGAAATATGTTGTGGCATTAACAGATGGTTTGGTCACTGCAAGGCAGGTGCTGTACATGTATTTCTGAATTAGCATATGCTGTTTTTTTTAAAGCCACTCTTTTATATACGAAAGTGTTTTACGGTTTATGGGAGAACATGTGAATTTGTGTTATCTAAAAATTAGTTACCAGTACATACTTTTAAAGACAAAGCAAATAAATGACAACTTCTGTAGGCAATTAATTGCTAGTCTGTAACATTAATGTATTCATTTCCGTTTCTTGCTCTCCATTTTTCTTCATCCCAATAAATTAGTTGTTTTCTAATTAGAGTAGTAAGAGGGTATAATTGTGCCTTCCCTGCTTTTATTATTGTAAACAAACCCTTCAACTTTTCTCCCTCCCATAGAGAATAATAGTTCTCTATCCGTGGTCCTGAAACCATTCCTTCGTAATGGTAACTGAAGGGAAACACACAATTTTCATTTGAGGTATTGGAAATATGACAGATCTGGACATATGGGTGCAGATTCTTATACTATACTTCATAAAATAAAAATATGTTAACTTAGGAGCTATCACATAAGCATATGAATATGATGTGTGTACAATATTAAGTTTAATATAGGAGAAATGTAAAATGTTTCATATGCTTATAATGTTTTATGATAATAGTTTTCACATAAAATCCTAAATGCCTAATATATATCAGGTAAAAGAAACCACCACTGCCAGTTAAGCTAGCTCCTTACAGTGGATATGTTTTTCTGTGTTTTTAAACTAGTAATTTATGGGCTATTTCTTTGGCAAATAGCCTTTCTTATTCATTACCTTAAGTAGTACAGCTTATGATATGTACTATTTTCCACTACTGATGAAAATTTGACTTGTAAAATATTTTGAGTTTTCATAGACTAGATTTTCATAAGATAATAATGAGGCACAATGCTTCTACTAACCTTTAGAAATGTGTGCCTGTTCTGCCGTTTCTCCTAAGTGTTACAAGCAACAGGTTTAGTTAGCATGCTGGTTACAAATACCGAGGAGAGTGTGAGCTTTGATTTCTAAATTCCTAACTTTTCTTTCAGAGGGTGTCTGAAAAATATTATTTTAGCCTTTGAAACTCTGATGTTTCATGCCGTATTTGTATCAGATAGCATACTTTTAAAGCTCTCAATTGATAATTTTGTGATAGAATTCTTATTGATAGGTAATCTGTGCCCTGTTATTGGTGAAAGTTTCATCTAAATATATAAACAGTATGTTTCTAATTTTTGCAACTGCTTATGTTTTACTGAAAGATTTCTATTAATATTAGAGTTAGAGACTATTAAAATTAGAGAAGATAATTTTTAGAAAGTTGTTATCCCCAAAAGTTGTTAAACCAAAGACACACTTGGTTTATCATTTAAATATTAAAAACATATTAAACATATATGAGAAAGTGTATCCAAATTATTTGAAGTTTTAAGAGATAGGGTTTGATTTAAAAACAAATGAGAAGTAAGTGTTGAGAACCCAGGGACCTAGTTTCTTGCCCTATTAATTTTAACTGAGTTGTGGTAAATTATAAATGCTTCTCAGTCTATGTGCCTCAGTTTCCTTGCCTCTAAATAAGGAAAATGATACTTGTCTTACTTGTCTTGTAAAATCATTGTGAGAATCAATGAAAAATTGAGAGGGGCGTTTTTGTTTGGATTTTAATATGAACAAAATAAAAAAATAATAATATTAATATCAGCAGTGAATGGCACCAGCAATGATGGCTATAGACAAGTTGTGTGTTGAATTATTCATTGTTATGAGATGTTTGATCTATCTATATTTTACATATGGGAAAGTCAGTGCAATGGGATGGAAATCTACCCCCCCTTTCACCCTCAGGAATCAGGACACCATATTTCTGTGACTAATTTTATAGTCATGGATTAATCTCTTAGCCTCTTTATGCCCTAGTATCCTCTACACTATCAAAATGAATTCCTGTAGTTGCTTACATCCCTAATGTAAAATTTTACGTGACTCAGCACTGTCAAGTTGTCATTGCCTATCATGTTATATTTAACAGAAAATTTTAGCATTTCAACTGCTTTTACATTCTGCACTTGATTACATGCTTACTTCATTTGAGCTGAAGCATTTGTTCTGCTAACCTATGAAAGAAAAATTCTAATCTGGGGATTACAATAGTAAAATAGTGATGTTGTATAAAGCATGGGTAGTTGCAAGCTAGAAGTTACAGGTTACAAATGAAAATGCTCCTGGATTTTTGATTCATTGTAGACCCAGGGAAATACAATTTTATTACTTCTTCTACTCATTCTTTTTATGGGTACAGATATGTCATATGATAAGGACTTTACTAAAAACACATCTATTAAGGTTTTTTTTTTGTTTATTGATTTCAGAGAGAGATAGGGAGGAAGAGAAAGAGAATCATCAGTTTATTGTTCCACTTATGGATGCATTCATTGGTTGGTTGCTTATATGTGCCCTGACCAAAGATGGAACCCACAGCCTTGCCATATTGAGAGGATACCCTGACAAACTGAGATACTGGCAAGGCCCAAAAATCACTTCTAATTAGTAGAATGTCTTATAAGAATTCTGACTTACTCATTTATTTTCTTCAGATTTTCTTCAGGCCTCACATATTGGTGAGACACTTCCATGACTGTTTTTCTTCCCAGAGCATCAGGCCAAATCCAAGATCTAAAAATAATATGGAATGTTTCCATTTGGAAAGAATTCAAGCACCGCTAATCTAGAATAATGCAGAACCTGCCCTGTTCACTCATTCATTCACTCATTGTTATTATTCATTGTTCATTGATGCTCATCTTCTAGTTATCAGAGTTGGTACTAGTGATGCAAGGATGAGTGGCACACATTGTCCAAGAGTTCAGAGAGAAGTAAACAAGACATACACTGCATTTTAAGCATTGTTCTTTTTAACAGAATAACTGTTAAACAAAAATTCACCAAAGGACAACTTTCTAAGACAACTTTATATTTTTGTTTGGTATTAAGCTTACATTTTCTCTTAATGATTTTCTTCCTATTTCTCACTCCCTGATCTCCATGTTTTGTTTGTTTACATAATTACAGCAACTAAAAGTTAAATTGTAGGGCAATCTTTATAGCTATGTAGGTATTTTCTCACAGGGTGACTCTGTTATATAGTACAACTTATATTTGTAGAGAGTACATGCAATTATAGTTTCTTATACGAGCTGCCAACTTTTAATATTTTTTATTATTTGGTATTAAGTGTATTTTTTGTTCAGTAGATATGTTGATTAAGTAAAACAATATCACAAAACAGTGACTAAGTATAATAGTATTTTCAAAGTGGACAATTTAGTTAAGAAAATATTTTTGGCACACTGCTTAAATACTGATTTTTAGGATGCTGTACAAGACAGCAAATTCAGTAACTTGTCTAAGTAATTATTTATAAGATAGTCATTTCTATAACAGAGTCCCTAAGCATATGCTCTTCAAGGACTGGTCTATTTTATTAATTGAATGCACAACATAGCTAGAATAATATAAAAATCCAAACAGTAGAACTTTCTGAAAATAATCTATTATAGGTTATAATATAGGCCATTGTAAATGGCCTTTCTGCCTTCATATGGAAGAGAGCATATAGGAAGGCCTATAAAGAAACATTCAGAATTATTTTCCCCAAATGGAAATATGTTGCAGAGCATGTTAGAAACATATTTGAACTCTTGGAATTAATATGGAGATTGATTTTAGTTCTTTGTTTCAGTAAAGGTTTCAGAGACAAGGTAATATCTAAAGTTTTTATAACTTTTTTCCTGAAGGAAAGTGCCAGAATAAGAATTTTATTTACTCTCTTATTAGAAAATCATTTTGTGTATACATTGCCATTTATAGATTATTTTATTTCTGACCCTTTGCTAATTAGAAGTATTACTTCTGTGTGTCTTTCTATCATGCTTTACATTATTAACTAACAAATGATCTGAAATTTAAAATTAACCTGCCCACGAGCAGGTAAATTTTGATGAAACAAATTAAAAACCTGGAGAACTTTATTACGATCATCTTCTATTTTAAGTGCTACTGAATCTCTGTTTTTCTCCTTTTTTCTTTTAATTAGAGAGAAGTAAATCTTTTCAAAATGAAAAAGCTAGCTATCAAACAAAATACTTATAGTTTCCTTTTTTCTGTAATTCTAATGCAGCATATTATTAGTTTCAAATTTATCAATAAAGAAAATGACTTATTTTAAAAATTAATCTACTTGATTTTTGGCTAAAAGTATATATGAGAAACAACTATTCTAATTCTTTAACATAGTCATTTAAATTTGGTCTTGTTAGCAAAACCATTAACATTTATTTATTTATTTGTGAGAGGGGGAAGGAAGCGGGGAGAGAGAGAGAGATTTGTTGTTCCACTTACTTATGTATGCATTGGTTGCTATTTGTATGTGCCCCGACCAGAGATTAAACCCACAACCTTGGCATATTGGGCAGATGCTCTAATCAACTGAGCACCTGGCCAGGGAGACTTGTCGCATTTTAAACACAATGTCAATAATACTAATAATCTAAAAATAACAATAGTAAATGTTGTAGAAAATATTAAGTAAAAAGATCATCATGTATTTTCTTTAAGGAAAGTAGCAATACTTTTCTTCTAAGTGGGGTCACAGCTACCTTGTTGCTATTTGCATAGCAGGGTGTATCTCAAGATGCTTCTTACCCTGCAAAAAGATCTCAGAATTAGCTGTTAGAAAAAAATTAAATGATATAACATTTTTCCACAAGAAAGGTGAAAATGTTTCTCAAAAATTGCTAATTAGGAGGAATTTTCATTCTATAAAGTTAATATTTGATGGATATTACCTTTTTAGAAAGAATAACTGATCAGCTTTGTCAGAATCCCTGGTGAATGTAACCTTCACTAGAAACACTCCTGATGTAACATTGTCTGTTTTATGTAACTAATGTAAAGTGTCATAATCAAGTAGAAAAAAAAAGCAACAAAATACAGTTGCAGTGAATTCCCACATTTAAAATTTTTACTTCTTAATCACTGGTAGTGTTTGAGGGGCTAACATTCTTTGACTATAATTTTAATGAAAAAGGATACACCTTGTGAAAGTGAATGTACTAGGATATAGCATTGAGTTGATTTATTGAGTTAATGTGTTTAATTAGGTTTTAAGTATGGCCAGATTTTATTAAGTACATATGTACATTACTTTTATTGTGAATGCTTTGTAACTAGCTTTCTTATTTTTCATCACTCCTAGTAGTAAATATTGTAGTTTTCTCCCTTTTATTTGCATTCTTGTTGAAAATCTTTACCCTGAGCCTATAAAGAAAGTAGTAAAGGCATTAAAAGTTTTATGATCACATACAGGATGTTGCAAAAATGGGTTCTTGTTATATTTATACATTTATAATTATGAGGCTATAAGCAAGTTAATAACCTTTAGACTACTTTTAGTTGTGATAAATTCAGCATTTTCACTTTTGTTTGTTTCACTCTTCTAGGAAACAAGAGTTGGATAGTAGTCACCCTTCAAAGCCACCAGGAAAACCGCCAGACCCAGGGCGTCCAGCTCAGCCTGGTCTCAGTAAAAGTAGAACTACAGACACTTTGAGGTCAGAGCAGAAATTGCCTGGAAGGAGTCCTTCCACTATTAGTTTGAAAGAATCAAAGTCTAGAACTGATTTTAAGGAAGAGCACAAGTCCAGTATGATGCCTGGCTTCCTCTCAGAAGTTAACCCTTTAAGTGCTGTCTCCTCTGTTGTAAATAAGTTCAATCCTTTTGATTTGATATCAGACTCTGATGCATCCCAGGAAGAAACTGCCAAGAAACAAAAAGTAGCTCAGAAGGAACAAGGAAAACCTGAAGGAATCACAAAGCCTCCATCACAACAGTCACCCAAGTCAACTCCTAAGCAGCAAGGACCTATGAGCGCCCCACCTCAACAGGATGGCTCTCCCAAATCAGGATCTTCTCAGCAACCAGAAAAAATGAAATCACAACCTCCAGGGACTGGAAAGCCAATTCAGGGGCTTACCCAGGCTCCTCAAACAGATCAGACAAAATTACCACTTCAAAGAGATGCAACTAGGCCTCAGACTAAACAGGCAGACACAGTTAAGGGAGAATCAGTCAAACCCTCACTGCAAAGCCAATCCAAGCCACCGCCTCAACAAGCAAGTCCTGGAAAACCTCCAGCCCAGCATCCTGGACCTGAAAAACTTCCCACGCCACAGCCTGGCCCTGCAAAACCCTCAGCTCAGCAAGCAGGGCCAGCGAAGGCCCTAGCTCAACCTGGGACAGCAAAGCCCTCAGCTCAGCAGCTGACAGCAAAACTCCCAGCCCAGCCACCAGGGACGGCAAAACCTGCAGCTCAGCAGCCTGGGCCAAAGTCTTCAGCTCAGGCTCCAGGACCAACAAAGCCGCCAGCCCAACACGTAGGGACACCAAAATCGCCAGCTCAGCAACCTGGGCCTGCGAAGACTCCAGCACAGCAGGCTGGGCCAGTAAAGTCTCTGGCTCAGCAGCCTGGGCCAGGAAAGACTCCTACTCAGCAGCCAGGCCCAACGAAGCCACCTGCTCAACAGCCTGGCCCAGGAAAATCCTCAGCACAACAGCCTGGCCTAGCAAAACCCTCTGCTCAACAGCCTGGCCCAGCAAAGCCCCCACCTCAGCAGCCTGGCCCAGCAAAGCCCCCACCTCAGCAGCCTGGCCCAGCAAAGCCCCCACCTCAGCAGCCTGGCCCAGCAAAGCCCCCACCTCAGCAGCCTGGCCCAGCAAAGCCCTCAGCTCAGCAATCTACAGAACCAGTAAGCCAGACAGGACCTGGGAAACCTCAGCCACAGACTTCTTCATCGGCAGCCCAGATTCCAGTGCAAGGCCCCCCTAAAACCATCTGTCCTCTTTGCAATACCACTGAATTGCTGTTGCATGTTCCTGAAAAGGCCAATTTTAACACATGTACTGGATGTAAAACCACTGTGTGTAGCCTCTGTGGTTTTAACCCCAATCCTCATATAACTGAGGTAAGTGTATTTATTCACTGTGTCCATGATCTTAAGTCATATTACCATCTTCTACCAAGGGTGCTTCATTCATCGTTGATATGATAGGATGGCATTATTTTTTCCTGGTTCTTTCTTCCTTTCTCTCCTTTCTTCCTCTTTTTCTTTTCTGCCAATTGTAAGGTAGAATTAAAAAATATTTTCTTTAATAATAAGCCTAAAATATTGCCACAATATTGTGATAAATTTGGCATGTAAAAGAAATATGGATTTATTGAAAGATGCTGAGCATTTACTCATTGTACTTTGTAAGAGCCACGTTATTTACTATTTAGTACACAGTGATAATTTTAAATTCATGCTTCTACCTATCAAAATTTGATACTTTTAACTGGGGTCATACTTGTGTTTGGAAAAACACATTGTTTTCAAATTCTAAATACAATTTTAATATAAAATGCAACACAGTTTTTCAAACCACACATCCCTTTTCCTTGACAGTGATTTTGATATCCCCTAAGAGGGCCTGCTTCCCTCATTAGTTGAGAGTCATTAATAACAGCCTAAGTCAGTTCAGACAACGAAGTCATTAGAGAAGGTTCAGCATTGATGGGTGTCTTCTTAAAGGACCCGTGTTTGTATCTCCCAAGTCTGGGAAAGCCTTCCTGACATATCAGATTAGAAAGGGGTAGGCAGTGCCACAAATAAATTCAAGGTTGTTTATTGGTGGGGGCAGGACAAAATACAGCAAATAGCAGAAAAACCCAGAAATTCTCTGGAGTTAAGTAATACAGTGAAGATAATCACATAAAACGAGACCATAGAAGCTTAGCATCTAAGAGGATATATTTTTTAAAGAAATCTGGAAGCTCTTACCCGATGAGGAAGCACAGAAAGCACTTAGTCTGTCTGGAGAACAGCTGTTGGTGGGCTCAGTGTGCACTGCATTTGGAACTGCTTGGGGGGATGACAGTGAGGGATTATGTGAGTTAAATATGCCTGAGGAAGGAGACTTGTGTGCCCTTGTTATAAAGGAAATTTATGTTACAATAATAACAAGAATGAGGACTATCGGTAGCTGTTATGTTAGGTTCGGTACTTAGTGTGATGAAAGATGAAAGTCATGTGCACTGAAAATGTGTCAGCCTCTTGTTATTTTCTAAAGTGTCTTTTATGCTTTTAACTGAATGTCATATTGAGTACTTTAACTTTTTAAATAAATCATTCTTTAATGATAAAGTTGCAATTAGTAAGAACATGCTGCTCTCTACTTATGGAGGAAACCAGATTATAAGTAATTTTTTTATGTATTTGTAGTTTTTTAAATGTTAGTAAAGGTATGTTTCTGCCAGAATATGCTATCTTGATAGGAACGAGCAGTAATAATGACTTCAAACGGTAGATTATCACTTTGTAAAATCTTTTTTATGCTTTTATGGCAATTTATAAGGCAGAAACATGCAGTTGAAGAGTCAAGCCATGTACAGGGTGGGGCAAATGTATGTTTACAGTTGTGAGTATGTGAAACATACTTAAATTATTATTATTTGTTGATTATTTTCTATATGAACGACTGTAAACTTTTGCTCCATCCTTTATATTATTTGAGTACATACTATATAGAAGACATTTTACTACATGTTTTGTGGGATATAAAAATAACTAAAACATAGTGCTGATCGTAACACGATCACAATGTACTAGGTTAGATAACCCACACATAAGCACATATACTGTGTGGTCAAATGATAATGGCTGTGAGACATATGAACAAATATTGTGGATTTAAGAGTAGGGTGTGTCATTTCCAGTGGCTGAGATTAAGGAAGGCTTCATGGAAAAATGGCATTTGAGCTAGGTATATAAGACTGGATGCTCTTTCAACAGATAAAGGACAGGAAAGGTTGTAATGATTTGGTCCAAGACCTAGAGCCAGACTAATGCAGGGGATATTTATGGAATCAGGGATAATTCTAGGTTGACTGAAGTGGTGGCAAAGAAGAAATAGGCAATGAGATTGGAAGTTGAAGTCAGATTTTGGCTTTCCATATTTAGCAGGTAGTGGTGAGCATTCTTCTTTATGAGACCTCGGCTAGCATAAGTCATACCCTCAATCCTTCATTCATTTTAGAAATTTGTATCAAATACTTAGTTGTGAGGCACAAATGACTGCTATGACAAAATCAAATATTCATTAGTTATGGAATCTTCCTTCAACCAGAAAATAGGGGAAATAAAAGTTGTATGTAAGAAAGAAAAACTATGTATATTTCTCTGTGTGTGTGTGAAGAGAACTTTGGATTGGGCTTTACAGTTCACATAGTTCTTTCCTATTTGTTTTACCAAAATTATATTTCCATATGACTCCGAGGGCATATATTCTGTTTCCTCTACCATACTAATGCACAAACTGCTGTTCATGTGGTTACTATGTTTAGTTTACCTTCAGGATCACACTGATGGTAGGTAGACAAGCAGATACCAAGTGAAATTTTCTGATTCCAAATCCATTTAGTCATGATAGGAAGAGAGAGAAAGGGCCATGAGGTCAAAGGAAGTAACCGTCACTGTCAGCAGGACGGTCTCATGACTATCTTCATGAGAACAGAAATATTTGACTTGGGTCTGTGAAAAATAATAAGAATTTGGACACACATGAAAGGAGTTGGGAATGTGGGGGCAGGTAGAGGGCCTCACTTGCAATAAAGGAAACATCCCCATTAACGATGACGTGAGTCAATTATACTCTGTGAAAATGATATCATTTGAAAAGTAAATAACATGTTCTCTACCAGACATATTGGGCAGGTAGGAAGATTAACTGAATGTTTGTATGAGGAGGTATTTTTAAAATATATAAAGTGTTTTTGAAGTTATAATATAATGTAACATGGATATTCTGTTTTAAACGGTTCACTTTTAAAGTTTACTCAGTTTGTTTTTTCAGTAGCTACAGCATTATGAATTGTTGGGTTCTGAGGTTGCAATCAAAAGCCATTTAATCTATAGTGTTAGTAGTAACATTTCATTTTTCTTTTTTTTTTTTTTCTTCATAAGGAAAAATGCAATCCCAGGTCTAATTCTGAACTCTGGGAATGCATCTTTGCTTATCCTGTTAAACAAATGGCCAGCCGGTTCTTCAAACATCTGAATTATTAGGAAGTCAGAGTTAGGAAGTTTGAGCTCTGCTAGAGCCTAATAACTTCTGTTTTAAGAGTTAAGATCAATGAAATTTTGAGAAAGATATCAACTTATAAACTGTTATATGTATATACACACATACACACACACACACATATAAATAAAACTTCTCAGCATCTTCTAAAGAGGACTATAAACACCGGGTCAAATTGTACTGAGATACTCAGATTGAGTGAACAGTTTTTCCATGCATGACGGAAAGAAGCTGAATCTTTTTTAGCCCGTTAATTTATATGAATTTATTATTTTCAGGTTTGATGTTTATATGCAGTAACTCTATTTTGTTACTTTTGTAGACTATGAGTAAAATAAAATACTGGTCTCTTGTATCACTTCTTAAAAAGACTAGAATTTCTCTTATATATTTTGTTACCAATATTTCAGGATTGTGACTACATTTGCTTATAAACATCCTTCCTCTTAAATGACTACCAGATCTGGAGAAGAAGGACTGGAAAGGTACCAACACTCAGATAAGAGCATTAGGGAGGGAGACTTTTACTTCCTTAACTAAAGTTGTCACTTCTCCCATCCCCTGCCAGGCACACATACACACACCTTACACAACCCAGATATCTGTGCGAAGAGGGTGGTATTAAAATGGACTGTCCTCTCTGGTAGCTGTCAAGATGTGTGCTTTTCCAAATAAAGCTTAAGAATCCACTGATTCCAAGCCCAGATTTTTGATCCCAAGAGGAGTTTATAGCTTTACCTCTTTTTGCCAGTCCATTAAAGGAATACATTTAAAGAACACAGGCTCTCTCTTCAAGCTTGCTTTCTGATACCGAATGAGAGTATTTGCTTTCTAATTAGTAACAAAAGCATTTTGTTGTTGTTTTTCTTATTTTGAATTCATTTATCTCTTTTGATGTGTAGCCTAGGACACAATAGATTTAGGAACAAATTTAAAGACTTGTCCCTAATGTCTGATAGTTCTTCTGGCTCTTATGAAATTTTGTAATACATGAAATGACTTGTCATTTTTCAGAATGTTTATAATGAACCAACTGTTAGTGATTAAAGTGTTTTTGTGTCATATTATTTTTTATTATTATGGCCCATATGTTAATAAGCCTTTCAGCTGAAAGGCTGATAAAAATCCAGATATTTTTATTTAACGAAAGCATAACCATATTTTAGCAGTGTAGAAACTCAAAAACCAAACATACCTGGAGTTGCATATGAACTCCCTCAATTTATTAAACAAAACACAACACAAAATGACTGAAATTCTTCAGGTCTGTCAAATGGTTTAACTTGACACATCTACGGTGGATAGGCCTGCTGCTTCTTCCATTTCAAGTAAGAGAAATGGGGGAGGGGATGGCAGAAATGTGTTAAGGAGGCCCGGTGAGAGGAGACTAGAGCCATGTGAAATGTCAGGAAGCTGGAACCTGTGGAGAAAGAAAGCCAGGAAGCTGGAACCTGTGGAGAAGGAAAGCCACTAAGACATTTCTGAAGGTGTAGTAACTTAAAAGATTTTTAGAAAAGTGGATAGTCTCTTTTCAGTTGTTTGCTGTTTTAGCACAAAGGTCTTTTGTCATCCCAAATTCTAAGCAAAGATCACAACACAGTTCCTCTTAAAAAAAGGACTGAGCAGACATTTGTTCATTTCCTCTTTCCGTAGATCCTAGTTTTTTAAAAATTGAAAGTATAGTATTTCCAGAAAATGGGTGTGGCCACCAATAGCATAAATTGGCATGTTGAGGAATTCCTAGTAGGTAGAGAGAAAATGGGAAGAAGGTGACAAAAAAAATTGCCAAGGAAACTACTCTCTCTCATGAGAGAGGTTTCAGGGACGCTCTAAGCTTGCTATCAACACATGTAGAAAGCAGTAGTGGGTTGTGGGTAGTGATCAAATAGTAAGTTAAAGAACTAGAGAAGGAAAAATATATGCTGAGTGGACTCTTTCCTAATCTCCAATGGAAGATGGGGTAGGGAGAGGCCTTATTTTTTCCCAAGGCTAAAACCATAGAATTTTCCAAATGAAGGGATGAGCTGCATGAGGAAGGGCCCTCATGAGAAAAGTAGGACCTTCAAAAGAAGGTTAGAAGAAGTAATTCGCTTCTCCCAAAATACAGTGATGCAAAGGAAAAAAAAACAAAGGAGACATTACTCAACCATGAGTCAAATGCACTAAAGTTGTTAGTGTTTTAGTAAAACAGTCCTTACCTGGACCCCGACCCTCCACAATTCTCTTTCCTCTCATTCAGAGGAGAGGACTAGTGGGAAAGCACACCTGTTCACAAATACAGAGAAACCTATTGATTGCCTCTACTAAATAGTGGAAATATTGATTATGATTGAATGGTTTGAAGAGACCAACTTGGCATTTTAACAATAATAACATAAGAAGGACACAGATGACCTAGTGAAAAATGAAATAAAAGAAAAAAAAACACCCGACCTCATGGAAGAGTTCATTTAGAAAACACAAAGAACTTACAGATATTCTTATTATTACTGAGAAATATTTAAGAGGTAGTCATTATCAATAAACGCCAGATTCAAATTTCAGTGGGCTGAGTGAAGGTGGGCTCAGTTGATACTCTGGAAAATCAAGACTCAGCATTTTCCCAGATAATACAGTAAAAAGACAATAAAAAATCAGCTATTTAGTAAGCACCTGCTATGTTGCAGGCACTGTTCTAGACTCTGTGGATATTAGCAGTGAACAAAATATTATAGATTAAAAAATCTTCCCTCATGGAATTTATATTGTAGTAAGAGTGACACATAAAACATATATATGTGCATGCATGTGTGTGTGTGTGTGTGTGTGTGTGTAGTGTGACAGATGGTAATAAGTGTTATGGGGAAAACTGAGTTAGGAGAAGGTTATGGCATAGACCAAGGGAGGGATTTGATGGGGTATTGGAGTTCCCTCCCTCCCATTGGGGGATTAGAGTCTGGGAGCTGAGGGATCAATTAGAAATCTGGAATTTTTAGTGGTGACTAAAGGTCCGTCTAACTTGTTTGTATGATCTTAATTGAAGCTGGAGATTTGAGGGGGTGGGATTGGTGACATATAAAGGGTAAGAATGTACCCAGGAATGTGTAGACTTCTGAGTTTCCCCTTTACTTCCTCCCTCCCTTTATATTATGTATTGGGTTTGGGTGTACAGCTTAGTGGTTAGACAATATATACTTTATATAGTGTTTTCCTTGATATTTCCAGCACCACAGCTGACACCACACATCATTTCCACCATGTTATTGACTATATTTCCTATGCTTTACTTACTTCCCCTGTACTTCTTCCTTTAGTTAACGTGGACGCTGGGGATGGGGTTTATCCTCAGTATCAGCAGCTTTTTCTAGACTCCTGCCCATGGAGTTGCAGACATTTTTTGAGGTTGTTATCTATTGACTCTTGGGGCTCCCATAGGACTCGAGGAGTTCTGAGGCTCTAAGAGTCATGTTAAAAATCATGGAGATCATATCTAAAACTCTATTAGGAGTTCTGTAATCAAGACTATGGAGGCAGGCTCTAGAACATTTTTCAGAGCTAAAGAAAGATTTAAGTGTTCAGATTGTATAGCCCCACCAATGGCCAAGAAAGATTGATCAAATGACTAATATATCTGAGTGAAATATCAGAGTTCAAGGATAAGGAGAAAATATGTATAAGTGTGTATGTATATCATAATCATGTTAGGAATTCCTCTAATTAAAAAAAGAATAGAATGGAATAGCTGACTGTACCTCAGAAATGAAGAAAACTAGAATGACATTAAATCAGTGTTTTTCAAAATGTGATTTCAAAATAGTGGTGGAATGTGAGATGATGTTAGATGGTAAACAAACCAAACTAAAAAAGTTATGCATTATTTTGTCATATTAAAATATATAGTACATTAAGTCCTCATTTAACACTCTTGATATACTTTAGACCTGTAGTGAAATAATGTATAATGAAACCAACTTTACCATAAACTAATTCCTTTCTCGTCAACATTATAACGAAAAGACGTTGAGTGAAACAACAGTTTTTGAGGGCGTACTGTTCCTCAAATATGATTTCTTGGATAGTGCTTAAGACAGTCCTAACATAAGTGATAATATAAGATTGTCTATTGAAAAAGTGTAGCTTTTAGAGTAAGGTGAAAAATAAGTGATATTTTAAATTTGATTCAAAGCTTATTATTTGATGATTTAATGGCAGTGACAAAAAACCTCGAGGCAACAGATAACAGTGATGATTCTGGAGAGTAAGGCTTGATGGTAGAAAAAGAGGCTTTTACTTTTAATGTCATAACTTTTCATACTATTATTTATCATATAAATTTGTGTTTAAATTAGCGTGTGTGATTTAAAAAGTTCTAATTCATCAAATGATTGATTAAACAATTATATAGTGTGAAGGAATGGATAAAGGATTTCGATTCTTGATTTTTACATCTTCAGCTTTGGCATTCTAGCGATACTTGGTGAAATGTCAATAAATTTAGGTTCTAAATAACAGTGATGGCTTGAAATGCTTTATGCCTGTGGTGTGAGTTTGGTCAGTTTTTATGCATTTTTTGCTTGTCACAGCCCTGTGTACTTCATCACCATTTTTATATAAATCCAATAAGAAGAAAGCCCCATAATTCTAAACATAAGGTATTTAGAAAATAAAGGATATTGGGATTTTTTTATTGGCTATTTTCTGTTAATCCTTATGTTATTTATTATAGTATGTAAAAGAATACCCTGCCTATAACAAAATTAATTTATCTTCATTTAAAATAGTTTGATAATGAATTTAAAAGAATAAAAATGCTCAATTAACATTTTAAAAATTGGGATTACTTAAATATGTTTATAAGCACCATGTTTGCTTAGCTCTCATTTTTGATTAGGTCTGATTTACATTTCTCTCATGACTTGGATGTTCCCTATATAAAATGACTCTATATTCCTCATGCTTTACTTGTAAGTTTAATCATTAAACCAAAGCCTTTTTTTCAATTTTTTTCATTTTCAGCTTTTAAATAACTAGATGTTTCAGGTATATTCCTGCATGGTCAGCTTTTATATCTATTAAGTGTTGCTACATATTATTGCAACTGGCATGGTGAACAGTTGCTTAGTATACTTAGTAAGAACAGATCTGTGAAAGCAGATACCCACACTTAACGAAGTCATTTATTGGATCAGTAAACTTAATACAATGATGGGCTAACTGTCTTATTGTTTACATCCCTTGAAAAAACACACACATCTAACATTCTTCTCCATTCCATATCTTAATTAGCACAGCTTAGATAAAAATTGGCTCAAATTTCAAACATGTTACATTAAAGAAATGTTTTTTATCACATGCATTTATAAAACAACAAAGATCTGGGTTATAGTCCTAGCTGTGTTGCTCAAAATGTACACTCCTGATATTTCTGCTGTTACCATACTCCAAGGGTTCACTGGTTGGGGTATTGTATTAATGAGATGTGGTTGTCACAGGTGGTTTTATTTACTTGCAACAAATAAAGGAGACAGGGCATTTACATCCAAAGCTCTGCCTCCTCCCAGGGATGCTTAGCCATTGTTAATATATACTATTTGGTTAGTTACATGTCAATATTTTTTTGAAGTTGACTACACTTACCAGGTTGGGTTCCCATTAAGCTTATCCTGTTTACAACTGCATCAGAAAAATACTGTGCTTCATTTTAACATTTAGTTAGAACAGCATTAGTAACAACTGCTCAGACCTTGCCAGACCTTGAGATCTCTGTGCTATGTAACAGTATGAATTTATTTAAAAGTAGTTTTAGGGACCTTTGATAAGGAAGCAACAGCCTCACTGCAAACCATGTTTCTTGCCTTTTTTTTTAGACTAGTCTTCAGTCACAAAAGAAGAGATTTTGAACACTTCATTTCAGACTGCACAATAGGCACTTTGTATGCATTTTGTCATTTACAGCTTTTTAAGGTAGTATCCACATTCAAAGATAAGTCAAGAGGCAAAAATATCAGAATTCATACCCTGAAGCATTTGAAATCTACAGAGTCTCTTTATAAATTAATTATCAGATGGCCCTTTGGAAAGTGGAAAGAATATGAGATTTTAGACTTGGACAATGTGGATATAGACCCCTAGCTCAGCCACTTAGTTGATTTGTAATTTGGTCAGGTCATTTTTATTTCGCTAGTATTTAGTATCCTTATTTATGAGATAAGAATATTCATAAAGTAAAAATCACCTTTGACTATATAAGTGGAAGTGCTTTGAAATTGAAACTAATAAATATCTATTTTATTATTATAAATTGTTATGAAAATTCTATAAGGCAAGTCAGGATATTGCCAGCATTATTGCGAGCATTGTTTACCTGCATTTGTAGATGAGAAAACTGAAGTTAAGAATTTAAATGACTTGCAGTGGATTCCATTCAAGAAGCTGGAGCTGCTGACCTGAATTGTAGCATCTTTTTACATATCACATTGTCTTTAAATAGACCATTTCCCACATTTCTGGGTTACTACAAAGAGTGTGTGTATGTCTAAGTGTGTTGATTTTACACATTTTTAAAGTTAAAAGGAAATTAATCTTCTTGGGAGGAATTTATTTTTGGACTTAAATGCAAAAATAATCAAGGTCCAAGAGTCTGCTTTTATACCTTACTCTTCACTATTGCTCAAACCAGAGTTTTATATTGCTCAGTTAAGAAAGCTGTGTGCTTCTACTGTGAGCCAGCTACTCCATTAGATTTTGAAAAAAACAGATGATAACATTGAGATGACAGCTCACTCTCAAGAGTAAAACTCAGTGTCTAGATACAGGGGTGTCCAACCTTTTGGTGTCTCTGGGCCACACTGGAAGAAGAAAAGTTGCCTGGGCTCAAACATTAAAGACACAAACACTAATGAAAACTGATAAACAGAAAAAACGTTTTAAATTTAAAATTTAAGTAAATTTATGACTTTGTGTTGGGTCACTTTCATAGCCATCCTGGGCTGCTTACGACCCACAGGCCAAAGGTTGGACATCCCTGATAGAAGAATCAGTAATTTAGCAACTCAAGTGTAGATCATTGTGTTTTTTAGTATTTAGTAGTAAGAGGAAGTATTAAAAATGTGGTAAGAAAAAGTACATGATAATAAAAAAATATAGATAGAATCCCTGAAAAAAATGAAAATAATGTGAAGCTGATTAAGTATAATTTTAAAGTCAGACTTTCCTTAAGGACATTCTTGAAAATGTACATACATACAACTGTAAAAAGTATGGATTAACTACAAGTTAGAAGGGGCTTCTATTCACAGAAAGTTAAGAGAGACTAAAATCTCTAATGAATCTTTGTCTTTTTACACAAGCTTTAATATCCTTCTTGTATTTTATATATTTTTTTCAAAAGTATTTCATTTCTTTCCAAGTCAACATGCAAGTGATTGTCATGCCAGTGAGCATCTGATTGGGTGAAAGACATGTAGCTTTCAGGATACTTCATGAGCTCACATAGTTTATGAGACCTTTAACTGTTTTAACTAATATAATTTATTTTTTTGTGTTTAAATGAAATAGTATGACAGTTCAATAAGCTATTCAAATAGTTGCACAAACACTGCCTAATTAGATATATTCTATCACTGGCTACAAAATGTGTGTGTTAATCAATTGATGTACAAAAGTTTAAATTTGCCATATGAGAGGCTATTCAGAAGTGTTAATATATAATGTATGTAAGTTTAGTTTGGTGATTTGGGATTTTCCTCTTTTTTGAGAGGGGCAGGATCTTCCTCTCTTTATGTAACTATAATAGAGTACAAATATGTTTTGACATTTGTGTACTGTAATTATTTTGTAAATTGTGGTTTGTGTCGGTTTTCTTGTTTTAGACTACCCTGACAGACATATTAAACTATGCTTTTATCATTTGATCCTTTAATGTGAGGATTTACAAATGATATTGCTAGCATTTGGTGAACATTATTATGCTGTGTGAAGGAAAAAGGACCCATTTAGTTTATGTTTCACAAGGTTTGTTCATGGTTGCTGAACTATGCAGCAGATATTGGAATCCACACAGTTTCAGAGAGAAAATACCCATAACTTCTGGGTGTACTCTTTTAAGTAAAATTGTTTCATCAGATTGCTGGGTGTGTTATCACAGTTCTGAGGAATGCTAGTGTCTAATTTTTAACCAGAATACATTGTGCATTAATATGCACATGTAGAGATGTCACCTACAGTGAGCCATCTGCAGCCAAACTGCTGTTAGTGGAGGAGGTGGTATGGTTTGGGCAGTCCTTGAATAACAGAAAGCATAATCTGTTATCAAACTTTACCTTGGTTTCCTCTGTATAATATTATACATTACCTTATTATCTAATATGTATTATATGATTATATTTTCTATGTCATTCAAGATAATATACTACAATATAAATAATATATTCAATGACTATTTGGACATAATTTGATGAGAAATAGAAAAAGAAGTTTAGAATAATTACCATTAAATAATATCTAAAATTTTCTTAGTATCCAATACAGGGATAAGAGTAATCACGAGAAGTGGTCACTCTGCTTAAGAGTCTGTGTAAGGAGAAGAGGGGAGATAACTGGAAAAAAAATGTAAAACATTGAGATTAAATGTTGTGGTTCAAACTATTTTAATAGGAGAAGGGGCAAACTTAATTGATGATGGAATATTAAGTGATAAAGGAAGAAATTCAGTGTGGACTATAAAGGATGGGTAGCAATTAGGTATACGGAAAAGAACAAATTGGACTGTGAATTATAACTCATATAAAGAGAATGAGATGTGGTGATTGCTGGGGGAAGGGGGTATATGGGGACTGAATGGTAATGCAAAAAATACAATAAAAATCAAATTTAAAAAGAGAATGAGAGTAGTACTTTAATGGAGTAAATGGTACATTTAGATGTCATGATTTGCAGAGAAGTTTAATTGCGATGCGTTAAGAGAAGGAACCCAACAGCTTTTCTTGTAAAGGACAAGATGAAAGCATGATTGAAGAAAAGTGATTTGATGGCTAATGTGAATGATACGAACACCAGCAAATACAAAGCCCATGTGCTTGTTCTTTTGATAGTCCATTAGTCCAAATATTATGCTATGCTGTTGAGCAGAGATTTCATTGTAAGTTTTATATAAATTTTGTGTTTAAAATTTCCATTTTGGAGCATATTGAAAGATGAATGTTAGTCATTAAGCCTTCTGGACATTTTCTGATTTTGAGAGGCTTCCATTCAGTTTTGAAGCTAAGCAGATTAATAATAGGCCTGAGCAGGAGTATGCTTTAATTCTGGAACCCCAGCATTTGCTAATTCATGTCACTGCTTAGATGTATTGAGTTAAGTCTCTTAAATGATTATTAAAGACACACTCTTAAAAATTAGAACAAGTTTTAATTAATAGTTTTAATTAATTAATTAAATTAATTTATTAAAATTCCATATGTGAAGTTCAGTTAAACTTTTAAGTGGTACCTCTTGAAACACCTAAATAAGGCATTTATGATTATCCAGCAAGGACCTTAGCCAAGAGCATTGTATTACTATATTTTATATCTCTGATACATGAGAAAAGGGAACCCAGGGGATTGGTTAAACAGACAGATGGGTTATAGTAATTATATGCAGGTCTACATTAAAATACAGAGACCTCAGAATTAGCAGAAATCCTGGCCAACCATTCTCTTAACCCCATTTATGCAGCATGTTAAGTCAGAAGACTAAATGAACACCTTATGCCTTTGTCTTGTTCCTTTCCATAGAGCTAATTGAATTAGCTCATTAAACAATTGTGTCTCCAGACCTTGAATTCTGTAAGGTTGTAGGTGGGGGAAACATTAGATGACTATCTTATTATACTTATATAAAATCTAAAATTTAGTAGTAGTTGAGGCATATTTATCTAATACAGTTCATTTTTCACTTTAATACTTGTATATTAAAAGTAAGAGTTCTTCCAGAACATGTTGATACAGTTGTAGGCTTCCCTGGTGGTGTTTCTTGTATTTCTGCCATCATGTCTGAAAGGTATATGGGTGGTTAGAGTGCAATATAGTTAGATCTAATAGAGTGTAATGTCAGGGAGTGGGTGCTACTTATGACAGGTGACCTCAGAAGTTGTTCATTAAATATGGGTGGAAGCTTCTCTGAACTGTGGCATGGGGAAGAAGTGATAAGGACTGAAATTTTCTAAAATCCTCATTCATGGCATTAGAGGAATGAAGACACAATGATGTGGAACTGGGGGAACCAATTGTATTATAGACAAGGGTACCAGAAGGAGTCGGCAGCAAGTATCCAAGGAAATCTGGTAGTAAATTCAGGTTCATCTCTGCTCACAGTTAAGACATAAACATATACTTTTGGAAGAGAAACAAGGCAGTCATTTTCTCCAGGCAGGGAAAATCTGTATGGTTTGCAGGTGTGGAATTAAGGGGGCACTTTCAGTCTGAATCAAAATGGGGACCCTGGGCAGAGGTGTAGACTAGGGTTCTGAGGAGAATGACATGTACCCAGAAAATGAAGGCAGAGCCTGTCATTCAGGGTAGGTAGACAATAGGGATTATCAGAGTAAACACAAAAATGCTGTAGCTTGAAGAGAACAAACTTTTCAACTAATTTACTTAATTCAAACCAGCTCAAAAAATATTTGTGAACATCTATCATGTTTCAAGGGTCAGTTAGACCCCGGGAAGCAAGGGAAAGACTAAACCAGGAAGTCCTTACCATTTGTTACTGACAGTGTTTGGGGGGATAGAGATCTGGAAATAGAATTCAGTAACTGCTTGCATAAGAACACTAACAAAATTGTGTGTGTGTGTGTGTATAATTTCTTGCAAAACATTAACTGTATTTCCTTTCACAGTTATTGGAGATGCATTGAAGTTTGAGGGGAAGTAGTTCAAGATAATCCCCTCTGCAGTTGCAGTTCATATTATGTGGAGATATAAAGTATTTGAGAAATGACAAGGACCAAATGAAGGAGAGTGGCTTTGGAAATGTGAAAGAATGGATGGGAAATTACCTTTCTCAAGCAGTGCAGACACACTTGAGTAATAATTGAGAATGCAGTAACAGTATGACAGAAATTCCAGCTCAGGTGACTGAGAGAGCAAAGGCGCTGTTCATACTTTGTGTGCTCCCTACATGCATTGACAAAGAGAAGCAGTAGGTGGTTCATGATGTTAGTGCTGGGGCAGGTTGTGGCCTTTTTCACTTTCTCTATGTATAGGAAGTTTATTTTGTTTTTATTATTCTTTTCTGGTTGAATTAGGAAATGTGAAAGTTCTCCTGTTTTCAGTACTAGATTGTTAAATGCTGAGATAAAAATCATTTCTATTTTCAACAGTTTGGGTAGTAGAATTAAATAAAAAGGATGTTCTTTCTAAAAAAATTCTAAGAGGATAAAAAGCTTTTCATATTGTGATAACTGTAGACAGTGATTGTAACCTGCATTCTAGCAGTGAGGGGGAATGTTGAGGGATCAAATGTCTTTTATGTATTGTTTTTCAAAACGAAGGAAATGTGGTCATTAAAGTGACAAAAAATGACACAATGGAGTCTATTGTAAAAAAAAAACACAACAAACAACCCAAGGATATATTGAGATAAAGCAGAATTCTCTCCCTGTGAAGGGGCAGCCACATGTGATTGCCCCCTCTCTTTCCCTAACTTCCTTATGTGGAGGTATAGTCACATACATTTATACGAGGAAACATTGATTTTGTGATATAGACATTGTGGAATGTGTTTTCCAGTGTTGATGTAAAGCGTACATTAAGCATGCCATGGTATTGTTCTAATTTTACAGTGCTTCAAAGATGGAATGAGAGCCTACTGGCTGGCTACACATGAAGCGCCAAACGTTCACATTGCAAAGAGACTTAAATTTTTTTTTATTGTTCAAATACAGTGTCTTCATTTTCCCACCACCACTTTCTCCCACTGCACCCAAACCCACCTCCTGCAATTTTAGTACTAAAACCAAGTGCATCCAGAGATTTTTATTTGTTGGTGAGGGGGAGGAACATGGAAACTCAGGAAAAGAGGATAGAAGCAATCATGACAATATCATCATCAGATACTCATTATATATTTATAATAACCTTGAAATTACACTATGCATTACCTTGTTTATTATTTGACTCTTCATAATATATTATCCATGAGGACAGCAATTTTTGTTTTTTATTTGGTGATATGTGCTAAGCAGAAGTTGCTCAGTAAATATTTGAATAAAGAAATGAATAAATTTTTCATTTGGCTATGACACTTGCCAAAAAGAGTAAGCATGATTTAACTATAATCAAAGTGACTGACCCTAGTAGTTTGTAATTTAAAGTGGTTAGTGTAGCTACTGATCTCATTAATATTTTATAGGAAACATATCAATGACAGAGTATAAGTAACAAATTACACTTTTAATTATATTTGCTTTTTTCTCATGGTTGCATGATTATGAGGTGATGTATCACTGAAAGCTGTGGAAGAAAACAAATGAGAAAAATAAATAATTGAACAGTGGCAGTAACACTGACAGTAAGGGAGATGGGAGATGGTTGAGTGGGTAGATGCATAGTTATAGAGGAATTTCCTTCCACCAAGGAAATAAAATGGGTGACTTATATTCTAGCTCACTTTAGTCATGGTACTTGCAAAGTAGCAATTGCTTGATTATGCTTTGGAATTCATTTTTTTATATATGTATATATTTATTTTGTGAAATGCTTCAAACATACAGAATGGTAAAGATTAAAATATAACATATACATTGGTATTCAACACCCATATTGAGAACAAATGTAATGAACACTCAAGTATCTCTCACCCATGTTTATCAAATATTTTAATTCTACTTTTTGATTTAGATTTTTAAATAGAAATATAACTTGTCAGTTGGAGTTGAAAATCTCTTTTAACCTTCTCCAAACAAAAGTTTGCTTTTTATGAGATTGTAAAATAAGCCTTGTTACACTGGTGTATGAGTTTAAATAATTTCAATCAGTGTGTTTTCTTTTGATTTTAAAGACATTTTAATGATTAAGGTAAAGATTCAGTATAGGTCTTTTTTCATTAAAAAAGCTTAACAATGTAAACTCTGAAATGACAAATGTTTAGAAGTTTAGGAATGATTAGTTCAATTTCTTTCAAAGGTAAACTATTTGCAAATGAAGAGTATGTTGTTTGCCATCCTAATAACATTTCACGATTTTGTACTGTGGAAGCTTTTCTGGTACCTGTGCTTCATGCATTTACTTTTTCACCATCTGGAATTATGTACAAAGAAACAGTACTAAACTGGTAACATTGATTACTTTGGGTGGAGAAGATTGTATCATGTAGAATTTGCCATTCTAAATTACCTTGATACTACCTAAAACTGTATAAAACAAGCATATATTATTTTGAATTTTGAAAGGTAAGTGTTAAACATAGGTACTTTTAAATTATCTCCTGAAATATAGCACTCATTTCAGCAACATCTTTTTTTCACATTGAATGTGATATGAAAAGAGCAGATGCACTTATACCTGGGTATGTGTATATATATGTTTGTGTGTGTGTGATATGTATGTCACTTACATATGTATCTCATCATTCAAATAAATATATTGTTCTTTCCAATATATTCATAAAACTTATAAAGAAATAATATTTTCTCTGTTAATTAGATCATGTTATTTATGCTAATTTGAGGGGATGACATTATTATTATTGTTTTTAAACAGGATGTTCTCTGTTTAACCCAGCATGGTTAACATTTTTTTTTGTTTTTCACACATTTGATTATGTCTCCTTGGAGGGGGAAGTAATGCTCTGCTAATTTAAGAAATTAGCAATGTGTTAATAATTTGACAACCTACTCTGGGTTATATAATGAAAAAATGTTATGAGCCATCCATAGAGAAAGTATCTAATATAACTGATTTATGGAATCTAATATATGTTATAGTTTTTTTTATGATACATGTTTTTTTTGTTTCTTGGAGTAATCAAATTTTGGGTAAATCAAAGGCAAATAATAACAAAATTAATTTTAAAAGAAAAATACAGCTCTGTGTTGAATTTTTTCTTTTTCTTAAACTATAGAGTAGTTAGGTCTCTGAGGTTCATTAATTATATTTTAATTATCATTTGAATAAATTTAATTTAAAGAATTTGATCTATATTTTGTTTTTCATGAGAGACATAGTTTCACATGGTACCATGCATTTTGAAAATGTTTTTACATTGTTTTTACCTCAGTGACCATGGTTTTACTTTATTTCTAGGTGAAAGAATGGCTCTGTTTAAACTGTCAGATGCAAAGAGCTCTAGGAGATGACCTGACTCCAATTCCATCATCACCCCAGCCCAAACCGAAGATAGCCCCAGTTACCCCTGCATCCTTGGTGAGCAAACCATCCCCACAGTCACAGCAGATTTCTCCAAAGAAGGATACTGCACCAAAGCAGGATATCTCAAAGGCACCTGAGTCTAAAAAGCCCCCACCACTAGTAAAGCAACCAACCCTTCATGGTTCTCCTCCAACCCTGGCCAAGCAGCCTCCTGTGGCAGAGCCCTCATCCAAGCCAGCCCCTCCCAAAGAGCCCTCTGTCCCATCTGAGCAGGTCAAGGTCTCCATGGCTGATGATGAAATAAAGCAGCCCAAGACAGCAAAGTCAGCCACAGACATCGTGTCTTCTTCGTCAACAGCAACAAGACCTGATATTCCAAGCTCCAAAGTACAATCGCAGGATCAAGAGACAACCGCTGCTCCTCTAAAACCAGACTCTGCCAAACTTTCACAGAGTTTTCCACCAACAGGAGAAAAAGTCACCCCATTTGATTCTAAAGTCATACCTCGACCTGCATCAGATTCAAAAATTATTTCACATCCTGGACCTAGTATGGAGAGCAAAGGTCAGAAACAAGTTGATCCAGTTCAAAAGAAGGAAGAACCCAAGAAAGCACAAACCAAAATCGGTCCTAAGCCAGATGCCAAGCCCATGCTAAAAGGGTCACCGACACCTCCGGACCCCCGACCTACCATTGGCCAAACTGCCCCCCCATCTCAACAGCCACCAAAGCCTCAGGAGCAGTCAAGACGTTTTAGTTTGAATCTAGGAGGTATTACTGATGCTACTAAATCACAGCCCACCACTCCTCAGGAAACTGTGACTGGGAAACTCTTTGGGTTTGGAGCATCAATCTTTAGCCAGGCATCAACTCTAATCTCTACAGCAGGCCAGCCTGGATCTCATTCACAAAGTGGGCCAGGAGGCCCAGCAAAACAAGTCTCTTCTTCCCAGCCACCTCCTTCTCAGGGGCCACCCAAATCTACCAGTCAGGCACCACCAGCACCTGCAAAAGCTGTACCTGTGAAAAAAGAAACAAAAGCTCCAGGAGCTGAAAAGTTAGAGCCCAAAGCTGAACAAGTTCCAGGAAAAAGAACAGAAACAGAAAAGAAGCCCCTGCCAGTTAAGGATAGCAAAGCTTTGACAGCTGAGCCTCAAAAGGCTGCCCTGCCCCCAAAACTAGAGAAAACCCCCAAACCAGAATCAGCCTGTCCTCTCTGCAAAACTGAACTTAACATAGGTTCCAAGGATCCTCCTAACTTCAACACTTGCACTGAATGCAAGAATCAAGTGTGTAACCTCTGTGGATTTAACCCTACTCCGCACCTGACTGAGGTAAGCATATTTGTATTACATGTGGATGTGAGTTTATTGTATATATTATTAAATATTTTTTTAGCCAAATTTCTGAGCAGAAAATACATTTCCAGTAAGGAAAGCAAATTGATATTAATATCTTCAAAGAAGTTTCAATTACTTTTTATAGGTTTATTTACCTACTAAAAGTTCATGTAATTTATACTTTTCCAGGATTAATGTACCAGCAGTAAGAAGTTGAAATAAGCTGGCACCTTAAGATAACAATGATCTCAATTCTTTATGAATTAATTATCTATAGCTTTGGAGGACTATCTGGTTTTCACTGATACACATCAAATAAGAGAAGTTATTTACTGTTTCCCATCTGTCTAATCCTTTCAATTTCTTTAATACATAGGAAAGGTATTTGATTGGCTGCAGGCCCATAAAAAACATGAGATTTGTTCTTTCACAACAATTGTTCAGAACTTTGTAAAGGTAGTGATATTCTCTCCCAGAAAATATCAGTTCAGGTATATTATGTCTAGACTTTTTATAGTTCTGTTTGAGCTGTTATCTGGTATAAATATAGTAGTGTACTTTATTAAGAACTGTTGTAAGGATAAATAGATAATGGATTAGCTAACTAATGTCAAGGAACTTTTTTTTTAATGGAACAAGAATAATTGTTCCACAAAGTAAATGACCAAAAAAGATAGCCACTCTCTACCTTATATAGTTATAAAAGAATGAATCCACAAGCCTCAGTAGTGTGTTAGACCTGCTAGAATTTTGAATCTGGGGAAACTGATGGGTTAAGTGATATCTGCTGACTTAGATAAGTAACAACATTTTAGTAAACAATTTGGGATTAAATTTTAAGTAATTGTTCATTGTTCTTACACAAATCAAAAATACGTAAGTATTATTTCACTCTCCTTGACTTTTTAATCCATTAGAATGAAAAATTGAACAGGTTTTTAGTAACTATACAAAAGAAACTTAGGGATTCTTGCTGTCATTTTCAAGTTATTAAGAATAAACCATATACTATTTTTATTTTTCACCTTTGAAAGATACTAAGTTATTTTGATATTACTAACACAATATGAAAATATTATCTGTACAGACTTAAGCAGGTTTTTATTCTTTTTAACTGTGATGAATAATGTTAACTAAGATTCATTTTAAAAGTAAGTAAAATTTGGTTTCTTTCAGTATGTTTTGAGTGGTAACAACTATAGTTATTACTTACAGTAATATTTTTAGAGGAGTTGCTTTTGGTTGTGTACTAATGAAGAGGGAAATTTGGTTTTCCCAGTAAGCAGTTTCTCCAATAATGTTTCCTTCAATGTTCTTTTGTTATAATGTTGATGAAAGAAAAAATAGTGGATTCTTAGCCAGAGCCATGGTCTACGTGGAGTTGCACATTCTTCTCATGTCTGCTGGGGTTTTCTCTGGAGCCTTCAGTTTTCTCTTGGACCGCAAAGATGCACACGTTAGGAGAACTGGTGTGTTAGCATTGTCTCAGTGTGAGTGAGTGTGGGTGTGTGTTAGTGCACTCTTGGATGGAAGCGTGTCCTGTCCAGAGTGGGTCCTACCTTGCCTTCGGAGCTGGGATGGGCTCGAGCCATTAAAACCCTGAACTGAATAAGCTGGTTGGAAAATCCTGGTCTTAACTTTTTATTAATTTTTCTTAAATGTATGTATAACTCACATTTATTTCAGTGTTCAATATTAGAAGTGTTTTGGGTCTTTATTTAGAAGTCTGGTGATGTTTTTGTGACCAGAAATATGCTGTAGGAACTTAAATCATGTTTATAAATTAGCCTAGGGTAAAATGTATTTTGTTATATGTTGTTTGCTTAAAGTTGCAGTTTCTAAGAACCTAGGGACATCGTTAAGTGAGGAATTACTGTACAACTGTATTAATTTCATAAATTTAGAAAATTGTACCATTTAATGAGTAGCCATATGGTATCAACACCATGAAGTTAATTTAAATAGTTGCAAAACATACTATACCACCAAAAACAAAACAATAATGTCTGCATTTAAAGTGTATTTTGGGTACACTAAAAACATATGTCTGTATCGCAGAGAGATAACTATAACATGTGTGTGTGTGTGTGTGTGTGTGTGTGTGTATTTATATGCATACATTTGGACCAACTTTGTCAGTGTTTGGAGGTGTGAAATGAGAGCCCTGAGTAGAAACACAATAAACTTTGCACAAAAATCATTGATTTTTGTATGTGTTTGTCAGTTATATTTTAGGGGTGGTAATTTCGAAAGATTTCTTGAATAAAGTAGAGAATTATCTAGGGCATGTATGGAATTTTAATAGTTTGAAAATGTAAATGGTTTCAAGTTTTGAAGTGGTTTAGGTGAAGTATAATTCTAAATATGATCAGTGAAATTTAGACACTGTCATTGTTCAGATTTTTGTGGTAATTTCTTTGAATTTGGAAGATCCTGTTTCAGAGGAGAAAAAATTTTGATGTAACAAAAGCAGTGGATTAGTGTTCCTGGCTAAATTTGAGTATGCTAATCTGCAAGAAGTTTTCAGTTAGTATAAGGTCTTAATGTCCTCTGGTCTCTAGTTATAGTTCTTTAGCTGACCAGGTGGCAAGGGAGTGAGTAGTAAAGATGAGCTGAGTTAATCCATGTTAAAATAGTTTTTATTATTATTACCTAAACGACGTTAGAGGACTGGATGAAGGGGTTAGTTGAAGAGAAAGGCACATTTTATTTGCATATGTGTGTGTGCATACATATACATATATATCCAAGAAATTGTAAATGTGTTATATAGGCTTAACTTGTGGTATTGCAGTATTCATACTACTAATCTCTCTTTGAGTGATTAGGAAAGTATATCCCCTCCTTGATCCTTGTCTGGTTTTATAGTTTCTTCATTCTGTATGTGGTATTTTTCTTGTGATCCAGTATTTTCACTGTAGTTTTGGAAAGCACATTCTAGTTTTAAATTTTATGCCTGCAATATAAAGATATGGTGTTCCTTAAGAAAGGATTAAACTATTTCCCTTTATTTTTCCAATAAAACACATGTAACTCTACTATAAGCTTCTGCTTCTACTGTGCTAATCACTGTGAGGAATGACTTCTTTTTGTGTTGGTGCCACTCTGCCCCCCCCCTTGTAGCCATTCTGCTCCTCTGGTGGCCAGAGAGCTGGTCCTCGTTTGTCACCGGTTAAGGAGCTATCTATAGTATTTCTCCTTCCTCCACCCGTTAATCAAACACACCTGTCTCTGGGGTTGTTTCCTGTATTTCACACTCAGCATCCCCCACAACACCTGTGGAGAGCCAAGGATGCCTGCAGGGTCCTGGGGTGTAGCCAGGCTACAGCTTAAGCCTTATGGTTTACCTGTTTGTTGCCCAGTTTGTATAAATGACACTATAATTCATTAACCTCTGCTAGGAAGGAATGGTTATTCTAGGTTTTAATTTCTGCCAATTCAGGGAATATCTTACCTTGGGAGGAGTTTTAAAAGCAGCCGTAAGGCTTTCTGAAAAAGGTAGATTATAGAATTTGGAAGCATGGTAAGAAAAACAGCCTAAATTGGCAGGCAATTTACCTAGTGAATTTTAATCATTCTGGTTCAGTCAAAATGCAAAAATGAGTCAAAGTGGGTATTTATTTTATTTGGTTACTATTCTGTTTAAAAGTAACTTTTTACTACACAAATAAGACTTAAATTATGTCTCCTCAGGTTTCAGGGGGTCCTAGAATCATATCTTTGCTTTTTTAGTAAGATAATTAGGCATGGCCTAAATGATAGAGGAATAGCCAGCACATATTTGACATTTTGCTTCTACTAAAACTTGTCACTAGGCAACAAATGGGCCTTTTGAGCCAATTAAGACACAGTGTAGAGTGAAGATCCCTTCAGATCACTGCTCTCCAGCCAGGGAGGCTCCTGCGTTCCCTGTCAGGTAGAGGGCCTAGCGCGGACGCTCTGCATTTCTTAGTTTGGCCAACACATGATATGTGCCTTTATTTTAAGATTATTATTTAAGACTTTGAAATCATATATCTGTTACTAAAAAAGGATTTAAACAGACACAATAAATATATGAAAAACGAGAGACTGGAAGAATGATCAAAATCAATATGGAGAAAAGAATTCTGATTAGTTTCAAAAGATTTGCGTGTAATGGAGATCTGCATTTTGAGTAAAAATCTCTGTCATGTCATGCCATGGCAAAAGGGACACTTGATGGCACTTTTTCACCAGCATAAAAATTGGTAGATTTGTCTGTGGAAACGAAATTTTTAGGAGAAATTTGCTGTTACATTTTTCTTAAGTGATATTTAGTTGAAAAATGCAAACGTGGATTTAAGATAGAAACAATTTTTTAAACAAATTTAAACAAAACAGTAATTTCATTAGTTTTTAATGCATTTTACATAGTTAATATTCTACTCTACATGATAGTTATGTATTCTAATATTAACATATGATTAGATATCACTAGGTGATTCTTATATATTATATAAAATGACTATAATTCAGTATTATGGATATGTGTTTTTTTATACACATTGTCCACATATCAAGGATTTAGGTCATTTTTTTTTTACTTTAAATAAGATGAACATATTTGGATACAAATAGTTGTATTTTTAACTGCTTCCCAAGAAATGCTGTTTAGTACTAGTGTTACCAAATTAGGGGCTAAGGACCCTGAAGCATCACATTCTCTCTGGAGATGTGATAGCAGTGGACATTGTTACTACTAGCATATGTGATTGCTTTGATACTGTAGCCTCTCCAAACTTGAATAATATCATTTAAAATGGTATTGTTAGTTTGGAACTCTAACAGTGTTATAGTATTGTTCCTATGATTTGTATTTCTCTGATTATCAGAAATTTTATTTAGATACAAAATGTAAACAGACAATTCTCATTATAATCCAAATAAAATATTGTGTAGACATTGTGGGATAAGGTAAACTGATATCAATAATGTGGCTATTTTTTAAAAACTTTATTGGGGCTGCTGTTTGACTAAGCTTATGTGCAAGGCATTGTACCACACATTTACTCATAACAACCTATGGGGTAGATCTTATAGCTATTTTAGAGATCAGGAGAATGAATACAGACAGGTGTAGTTGTCAAGCCACAGACATGTTTCAGAGGCTGAGCCAGTGTACTCTCCTGTACAATGTTCTAGTAACCAGGGGACTAGGTAAAATTGATACTTGTTCTGTGCTCTCCTACCTACAATTTGTGTCAGTTGGTAATTAGTAAGGCTTTAATAAAATTAAGTTCCATAATATGTGCATGAAAACCAAGTAGGATCTGGGGCCCACAGAATAATGGTGGCTGTATTACATGCTTGAATTTGTAAGAACAGGCAGGTTAAGAGGTTCAGAAACATAGAAGCCAGCATCATTGCAGCAGTTTTCTTCCAGTTAAGTCCACTGATTGGTCAGTATTTATAGGTGAAAGCATATGGCTGAACAATGAAATGATATCCTTGCCTTCTTTTATTTAAAAAAATTGTCATGAGAGAGCAAGAGAGAGTGAAGAGAGAAGAGAGAGAGAGATACCTGTTATTCACACATTCATTGGCTGCTTCTTGTATGTACCCTGACCAGAGATTGAACCCACAACCTTGGTGTATTGGGACAACGCTTGAGCCAGCTGAGGCCATGGCAGTTCCAGCCTTTTTATATAATGAGTGTGAGGGTGTAAAATATACCTGCTACAGCTGCAAAAAATACTATTTTATTCCTGCCAGTGCATACAAAAACTTTATTCCCTGAAAACGATGAACATCAATGTGTTCCATTGGTGTTAGTGGTGGTTGTTAATCTTTCCTTCTACCAACATTTTTGTGTAGATTCCGTTCTTACGTTCTCAGGAGTGGAATTGCTGAACCATAGGTTATGTGTATTTTAAGTTGGTTCTCCACAGCAGTGGTATTAATTTATATTCTGACCAAGTTGGCCCGCATGCTGCTGTTTCTTTAGACATGCATTGATTGCCACTGGACAAATGTGGCTAATGAGCACTGTGGCTAGTTCAAATAAAGATTAAGTGCAAAAAATACATTTGGAGTTCAAAAACTTAACATGCAAAAATATAAAATATCTCAATTTTATGTTGATTACTTTAATATAAGGCCTTTCTTCCTTAAATATTGCCATTGCCACTGCTTTTTCAATCATGTAACTTTACATTTGCATATGCATGCACAATGGTATCCTGCTGTGTAGGACATAATTCTCTCTATACAAGGAAAATAAGACTATTGGTTGCTTCCAGAGCTCTGTTTCCTCTTGTTAGGCAAAATAGCTTGGTTTTTTTGCACATTCTACTAAGCAGATTCTACTAAGGTGTTTGGGTTCTCATCTCAAGAGATATACTACTGATGCCTGCCTTGGCCTGGCCTGGCTTGAGGAGCAATATTCTCATGTCCTGCTAATTATCAGCAAGAAACATAATATAGTATTTATTAGCATCAGGGTATCTTCTGTTCACTACTGACTCCTCTGGTTCCAAATGTTTTCTCTTTTAGTTCTTTTTTTTCTCTTTTACTTCTTTTCAGAACTCTTGGGTTTTTCTGTAGTCTCCCTGTGGCCTTGGGTGAAGAATCACCATTTTTAAAGTCAGTAGCTACCAGCAGACTCAGCAGTACAGAATATTAGAGCTTGAATATATCATCTGGGCCACTGTTTTCTTTCTTTTCTTGATGGCCATTCATTTTATTTCTAAAACTCTATTCTGATAATTTGAATTACAAAAGTAGTATTCCTTAAACAGGCCATAAAATAAAGTTTCTGCAGAAAAATGAGTATCTTCCTCTTCCACATGTGCTTCATGTTAATGACTTGCCATCTATTTTGACATGTCTTTTTTTGTTGTTGTTTTGCTTTTGGATTTTTATAATGGCTATACCAACAGTAAAAATGTAGAAAAATTCAAATTTTTAAGAAAAGGTTTATGGCATAGTTATGTTTTTTAAAGTAATGTATTTATTTTGAACTGAGCATGTGACCTAACTATAAATATAAATTTTTGGTTGTTGCTGCCTTTATTTTTTTTTTTTAATTTTTAAGTTTATTTTTGATTTTACAGCAAGAGAAGAAAGGAGGGGGTAGATATGGGGGAGGAGACAGAGAGCGGCAGAGAGACAGACAGACAGAAACATCAATTTGCTGTTCCACTTATTTATGCATTCATTAATTGTCTCCTGTATGTGCCCTGACTAGAGATTGAACCTGCAACCTCAGTATCTTGGGATGATGCCCTAACCTACTGAGATACCCAACCAGCACGGTTAATGCCTTTATTGATACTTAAAGGTTAAGATGGAGTTAAAACAGGAAGATAAAAAAAATATTAGTCTTGACATGACTACTTTATATCCTTAGTAATAGGAGTTATGTTCAGCTAGTCTTCAGATGGTTCTCCAGGTTTATTGTTCTGTGATTTATTGTAATTTTGATGTGGTCATGGGAGAAGGTGAGCAAAATATTTACCTACTTTGCCATCTTGACCAGAAGCCTACATATTTTTTATTGAGTTTTTTTTTTCACAAAACTTTATACATTGGACAGTCTTTCAAGTGAACACTCATTGATTTACCTCATTCTATTTATCATTAAATAGCTGTGCAGTATTTGAAATAACTATCTAGGATGAATTCATTCATTCTTCAAAAATTTTGTGAGTCTACAATATGCCAGGCATGGATTTTGTGAGAGTCCATTGCATGTCAAGTCAAGTACCTGGCACTATGGAACTTGTGTTCTAGTGAGGTAGAGAGAGAATTTTTCAAGAAAAATAAAACATTTGTAAATAACATTTTATATAACAAGGTAATAACTACTGTGGACAAAAGAAAAAAGAGAGAAGAGTAAGAAAACTTTGCATTATGGGAGATGGGCAAGGTGGCCTTTTAGTATAGGACTTTATTTAACCAACTATTTAAATTTATTTTACCACATAATTTTTTATTTATTTGGCAGACCTAGTGTTCTAGAAGATACATATTGTTCAAGAAATGGTGTCCATAATGTTAAAAACTTTTATTTTTATTTATTTTTAAATTGAATTGTTGGAATTTTAACTCTTTTTTAAAAAAGATTTTATTTATTTATTTTTTAGAGAGGGGAAGGGAGGGAGAAAGAGAGGGAGAGAAACATCAATGTATGGTTGCCTCTCATGTTCCCCTGACTGGGGACCTGGCCTGCAACCCAAGAATGTGCCCTAGACTGGGAATTGAACCAGCAACCCCTTGATTTGCAGGTTGGCACTCAACCACTGAGCCACACCAGCCAGGGCTAAATGTTAAAAACTTTTAAATCAATACCTTCATCTTTTTATTCCTAGACTCTTTAATTTTGCCTCCAGAGTCATAAATTGTAGTGTCTAGGAAAATTTTCTCTTAAAATGTACCATACTCCATCCGTATTCAGGATTCTCCATATTGGAATCATCATTTTCCCTGCGTTCCCCTTCCTGTGTCTCCTGTCATACTGAAAAGCATCACAAATCCCGAGAGTCATCCAGACTTCTCTTTCTCTTTCACCTGCCAGAAGCAATAGCTTTTAATTATGATCAATTCCATCTGTTAACAGCATCTTTGTTCTCTTATCTCCTTATCTTCATTATGACAGCTTTGTTCCAGTCCTTATTTATCATCTGTCAAAAATCTGGGGTCACTGCCATAGACCCCAAAAGCTTACCCTTATGTTACCATTTATGATTTCAGCTTTGTAAAATAGGGGGCCTAGACTAACGATCTCTAAGCTTCCTTCCACTGTTAATCTCTATAGTTTTAAAGTTTACCCTCCAGTTAGCTTGAATTTGTGGATTTTGGGGGTTAAAATAATTTTTTAGGCTGTGGAGGATAACTTCAGAATATACATACAGATATGGGTGTTAGGTGAGTATTTTCACTGGTTAAATCTTGTCCTTCATAAAAATGTAGAGTAAGCATTTCTAGGAGCATATGTGCTATTTGTTTTAATGCAGTGGTGCTCAGATTTTATTGTTCATAAAGATCTCAGGGTGAGATTGTGGAAATGCAGTCTTGTTTACCATGTTCTACAGAATCCCTTAATCTTTTCTTATGTAGGACAATATCGAATACCACGAGCAAACTATATACTTTCAATCCTGCATACCTTTGCAGTTGCACTAACACCCTGTACATCTCTGTATCTTTATCTTCTGTCCATTCTTTGGGATTCATTATTTCCCCCTGACCCCATACTTTATGTTCTATGCTCCAGTCAGCCCTTTTGTATAGTATTGCAATTGTCTGTTTGTGTAATCTCATCACAATATGTCCCCTGGAACACATGGTGGGTAGTTTATATGTATGTGTGGTGGGAGAAAAGCAGACTTTAGTGAAATGGCATGTAAAATGAACTACATGCCGTAGGTTAATAGCATTATAATTGTAGTTAGAAATAGTTTGAAACTGATTGACTGCAAGAATTTTTAAAGTCCTCCTAAAAAGTCTTACACACTAATAGGTATCTCATTGCATATGTTCTTAAAGTATGGCTTTTCTTAAAATGAATATACTTGGAAAACCTTAGAAAATTGCTGAGAAGTGATTACTAATGAGAATCTGTTGACATGAGACATTCTTACTGAAACTTTATGGCTAAATGGCTTAATTCCTGTCAGCTATGGTTTGAGATTTATTTTCTTTGCTGACATTTAAATGGGTTATTTACATATTTGTATTAAAATTGAATTATATAAAGGTTTTATGCCTTTTTGCTAAATAGAGCCCAGTAGCCAGAATTGTTATAGTGATTTATGCCAGTACTTTAAAAACAAGCACATATTTCCTAATTAAAGCACTCTGTCACCCTCAGGGATATTGTAAATATATGTTTTTGACAGAATGTTACTTAAACTACACAAAAATAAACAATCATTATTTGTAGTTTTAAAAATGATGTTATTTTCTCTATTTTAAAAAGCACTATGTAACATTTAGAAGAAATCTAAATACAGAGTCCAATTTAAAACTGATATTAATGTGATTTTAAGTTGCAGTGATATTGGTTTTATATTGATGTGTAACATGTTGTCACACACTTAGCAGCTTAAAACAATACCCATTTATTACCTTACAGTTGTATAGCTCAGAAGTCTGGTGCGGTGTAACTGGTTTCTCAGATCACAGTCTTAGTAAGACTGAAATCAAGACATAGTTGAATCTGTGTTTGAATTTGGGGCCTCTGCTGCAGCATCTGCTTCCAAGTTTATTCAGGTCTTTGGCAGAATTTTCAGTTCTTTGTCTCTGTAGGACTGAGGTCTCAGTTTGCTTGTTAGCCAGGGGTCATTGTTAGCTCTTGAGGGCTGCTGGCATTTCCTTTCTGATGGCTCCACCATCGTAAAAGCTAGCAACAAAGAATTTCCCTAACATGGAATCCATCTCACACTTTAAATCTCTGAATTAAGAAAGATCCAGGATATTTCAAAGACTTGATTGGATTGAGCTTGACTGGGTAGTATCTGTTTTGATTTAACTTAGAAGTCGACTGATTAGTAACTTAATCATGGAGAGATAGCCATGACATTTACAATTTCTGCCTACACTAAAGGGGAGAAAATTAAAAATAAGGTGTGTATTTAAGAAAAACAAATCTTGGAGGTAAGGATACATCTTAGAATTTTCCTACCATAGCAACAATTTACTGAATTTATTAAAGCAAACAATTTTTATAAAAAAGCTGGCACATCTATTTAATTGATTTTGTCACAGGGCATGTATACAGAAATGTACATGCTTGTACATGTACTTCCTTGACACATGGACGCAAAGCAGAATTAATCTACTTCAAATATCTAGGCAAGAAGAAGAGTTAGAGCTTACCATGAGTGATCTATATGGTGTCATTTCTTCTTTAACCTTCCACATAAAGATAGTAATGCATTGTTCTTTTTATTTGGGATGATAATGAAAGGTATTTATGAATTTACAGCTGAATGTTTGACCTTTTTTCATCTCATCATTAATTTATTAAATGGACCAGATTACATTAGAAATTAAAGTGTAGGACTCCCTCTCAGGGTGGACATGAATTGGACAGGGCTTATCAATGGACTGGATGTCTGGGAATGGTTTTCATTTTGAGATATTGGTGCAATGATTGTGAAATTAAGTAAAAGTGGAGTAATGTCCAATTATTGGAATGTTGGTGTTCAGATTACTCAATTCTAGATCTTGGAGGATGTATGTGTCAGGGACAGCCATGTTGTTTTGGATGTTATCAGGACAGAAATGATATAAAAATCATGAAATTAGATTTCAGTGTTGAATTAAAGAACATAGAGGCCTGAGAGCTGAGAAAGGCCAAGTTTTGCGGGGACGGAGGAAGGAGGCAAAGCATCATATGGAATGATTAGAGAAAAATAAATCTAAACGAGCACTTTGTGGAAAGGTGAGGGAGGGATATTTTTAAGGAAAACAAGTGATTAATTGCCAACAGTGTAGTAATAAAACTGATATCCTAATAGCTGTATTATACATTTTACAAATCTTAAAAAATAAAAGATATAATCAGAGCCTAGGAGCATCTGTGTTCTTGGATTTGGTTAATATTCCTGAGAGTTTTTCCAGATAAATGATTTAACAGAAGGAAGGTCCTCTGCTTTTAGCTCCCCTTTCTTTAGTAGTAAAAGCATAGAAAAAGTAAAACAGTAAAGATCTACATTTCTAGTAATAGATATGGTTACACAAAGAAACATGGCATATTGTCATTTATATAACCTAACACTTATTAAGCGCTTATGTGGGTGCCAGGTTCCAGGCACCAAATATACAAAAACCATGTAAGGATGCATTATTGTGCCCTGGCTGGCATAGCTCAGTGGATTGAGCATGGGCCACGAACCAAAGTGTTGCAGGTTCAATTCCCAGTCAGGGTACATGCCTGGGTTGCAGGCCATGACCCCCCAGCAACCGCATATTGATGTTTCTTTCTCTCTCTCTCTTTCTCTCTCCCTTCCCTCTCTAAAAATAAATAAATAAAATATTTTTTTAAAAAGGATGCATTATTGTTGTTCCTGAACTCTACATAGGGGGAGACTGAGCACAGAGAAGTAACTAAATTCCCACTGCAGTGTGAGTTGCCGAACAGGAAATTTAACCCAGCCTGGCTCTAAATTTAGTAATCTTAATTCATCTACATGATTGCCTTTCGAAGTTAATGGAATGTAATATTAATTAAAATGTGTTTTTTGCTATTATTATAAGTACTGGGGAGACCATTTTTAGATGAAAATAGATGGATTAGAATGATAGACTTACATTGATTTTTTTCTTTAATCTTTAAAAAATATATGGCAATGAAAGGCTCTCTATAGCTCATACTGTGGAATCATTGGCTCACATGTGAACAGTATAATGTTAACATTGGAAAAGTATGGTATGTGTGGGAGGCCAAAGCATCACTGAAATAACGGTCTTTGGAACTGGTACATTTTATCTATTATGAAGCCAGGGAGCTGAAAAGATGAATTATATTAATATCAATGCCACAGAAGATAGAGTGGAAAAGGGGTTGTAAGTTAGAGTAAAAGCTTCAGGGAAAGTGTTGCAGGTCTATGAAAATAGGATTCGTACATTGGCAAGATAACTAAACAATAGAAATTTTTAAAAAGGAGAGTAGTTTGTTAGGGGTGAACAGTGGTTAAGAAATAACAATGGAGAGCAGGAAATGTGTTACACTCCCAGGCACGTGTTTTTGTGAATCACTCTAAGACAAAAGTATAGTTAAGGAAAATATGACAGTTATGAAGAACAGAAGGAAAAGCTGTAGAATTATAAAAGGATTTGCTTGCAACACATTGAGTATAATAGAATTGTAAGAACCTGTTTAGTTTAAGGTCTGGGTATAGATGTGAATGTGTGAATTTGATAGGTGAAGCAGATACTCAGATATCTGATTATTATTTATGGACACAACAAAGTGAGGAGGCTGAGAGTAAGGGAACAGAGGCAGGGAGCAGGTCCAGAGAGTACAGACTTTAAAAGTAATGTTAGTTATATTAGAGCCATTTCAAATTATACACATTTCTAGGTTCAGTATAATTTGTAGACATAACCCTGATTCAGATAATTACTGTATTTTTCAGACTGTAAGAAGCACTCCCCCAGATTTGGGAGGAAAATCTGAGTGCATCTTATAGTTTGAATGTAGTTTACCTGGCTTGCTGTGGGGAAGGGGGTGCAGTGGCCTATGTTATTTATGTTATTAAATATTTTATCACTTTTTTGCTTCAATTTTTTTTTTCCTATTTTCCTCCTCTAAAACCTAGGTGCATCTTATGGTCCTAAAAATATGGTAATGAAGGAGGTTGATTAATACAATGAGGACTGATTAATACCCCCCTAAAATTTGGGAGGACAAATACTTTTTTATAATAGAAACAACGTAACTCATAAAAATACTGAGCATTCATTCCTTTCTGTTTTTAATTATTAAGATCTATGGATGGAGTTCAGTCTTAGAATTATGTACTTGTATTATGTATTCATAAAATATTTTATATTGAATTTGGGTAATATTACTCTTTAAAGATAAATTTGGAGTATAAATTACATTTAATTTTTTTATTGTTGTTCAAGTACAGTTGTGTCCATTTTCACTCCACTATGCCCCCCACCCCACGCATCCTTACGTTTAATTTTTGAAAGCATATACAGCGTGAAATTGAACTTTTAAAAATGTGGTTTCAGGTTAAACTTTTCATAAGAAGATATTTCAGTTTCTCTGATAAATGTCTTAATTATTATAGGCAGATTGATAGGTAGAAAGATAAGTACAGTGCTGTCTTGGTACTCATCATTAATGTGTTCCGGAACTCCTGACCAGTGGCAGAACCAAGGAATACTGAGGGAGCAACCAGTGATGAAGTATTTTCTCTAATGGAATGGTGTTGTGACTTATACAAGTTCTAGCAAGTGTGACCAGTCTTAAGCAAAGGACAAGTTCTGAGACATTTTTTCTCATTAACATGTCATGAGTATAGGGTCGGATGAGTTCTGAAGTTGATGAGTACTGAGGTATGACTGCAGTCAGATAAATACTTCCATAGACAGACAGATGGTCTATGCTAGACTAATAGGTCAAATATGTGGTATGAGAAGTGACAAAAATTGTGGACTTAGTATCTAATATACAAATCAGAGTAAAGGAAAAGAAAAATCCATCACTTTCTCTAGTAATCACGATTTTTGCTTCTTTCATTGTCAATTCAGTGAATTTTTAAACATTTTTTCCTATCACTGACATGTATACACACATACATGCACACACAAACTATTTATTTGACTTTATATAAATTATGATACCTTATCTATGATGGTTCATCAATGGCTGTAACTTTTGCCAAAGAATATCTTAAAACTATTATAATTTGAAACTTTATATATAATATCTCTGTAACATATATGTATTATTTATAGATAGTTTTGCTTATTTATGAGTTAAATTTTATCTAAAAAAGAATATTTTTCATGATGATTTCCACTGGATATATCTATTTAAAAACTCTAAATGCCAACTGAAGTTAATTTAAAGATGACTTAGGATTGACTTTTTAATACTTTTGTAATGATTAAAGTATAGTTTAAGTTATATCTAAATCTCAGCCTAAGGCCTAAGTAAAGCAAACATTTTGTGGGGCTTTTTTTTTGTATTACTCTGACTAAGGACAGCAGTGTAGATTTGGGCAAAGTGGATTTGCATTGGTCTTAATTGAATATTAAATTTTGTTCTTCACAACACTAACTCCAGCAGGTGCTGAAGGGAACTCATCCAGGCGTGACAGCGTGACATGAAAGTGCTGATGTCTAGATGTGCTCTCTTCCTGTTACACTTGCCAGTGACAGGATAAATCTAGGTGCACAGGTGCCTGGCTGACGATAGTGCAGTTTCTTTAGTATAATTGTGGCAAACATCCACGTATAATTAGTAGGTGGTACATTTGTTTCTTTTTAATATTACTTTAACCATTCCTTTAAAAAAAGTGGGATGACTCTTGGTAAGAAGTGTATTTGTTTTAGTGTTATGAAATGTATATGTGATCATATATTAGGTTATGGATATTTGAAAAGAGGAAAGTACTTCCAAAGACAACAAAGGCTAAGAATTTGACCCATAAAATAATCTTTGATAACTCTTCTTCGGTGCAGTTATTGGCTAACATAACCATAGCAGTTGATATTCACCCAGGAGTGAATCTAAATCCTAAAAGGGAAAATCTGGAATACCGATTTAGACTGAATAGAAGTAAAGTCATTCTACAATTAATATTAGATGTTCTTTTTTCACTTAGTTATGCACAGAATTCCATAGTGAAGCAGGATATGGCTAAACAGAGGTACGAGTATGAATAGAAAGAAAAAAAAAAGATCACATTGACAAAGATGAAGAGAGCTTAAATCAATGTATATATTAACTACTCTTTTTTTCTTTTAAAATTCAGTGAGTTTGTATTTGATTCATGTCTTCAAATATTTAGCTATATTTATTAGCTTATTATATAGTGCTTCAAGTATGAAAGCTAGAATCTGTAACAGAATTTTTAAGTTATTCTAGAATGTTGGGTAGAAGTGATCAATCACCCTACTGATAGTATGTATGTTTATATGTTAGATCATCTTGGCTAAACTGAATTAAATATTTTTTTCTTATAGCCAAGAATACCCAAAATTTGGAATGTGATTAATATGCATGAAAAAGCCTCCAGTAAAGTGCTGTTCATACCTTTTTCATTTATTTTTATGAATGTGTCTAGAGATTTGTGTGTTACTTGAAACATGCTTCTAGAAATGTTGACCTAGTTAAATTTGTTATAGTCTATTAAAATTGAATAACCATGAGAAAAAAAACATACCAGTATTTTTCTTTTCTACTTGGATATTTTATTGTTTTATATAAAATTTTAATTAAAATTTTAAATGCTTTGGAAAAATTTAGGAAAAAGGAATGATACAACATCTGCCCTCACAAAACTCATAACACAATAAAATAAGAAAACCTGTAAAAATATCTAATAAAAGTTAGAAAGTGGTAATTACTATACTTAAGAGTCCAAAAATATGTGGTCATAAAAATAGGGAAATGAGGGGCTTAATGAGCAAATTAAAGTATTCTCTTTGCTAAAGTGGAATTTGATTTGTCTGTGAAGGTGGGCAGGGCTTTTGTGATGAACATTTGCTGTGTTGTTTTGCTTTTCCATAATCTGAGCATCATTCTAGTTGGTGATAATTTTCATAGGGTGATTTTGGTAGGAGACACAACATTACCTCATATTAAGATGGGGAAAGGCCAGCTGCTCCTCCTTCCCTATACTTGCCTGGGAAGGTTGGTCTAATGGGACCCTCTCAAGGGATTTAGCACCTTAAGAAATGCTAAGATGTGGGAGTGTAGAATTTACATTTGCCCTTGGTGGTGAAGGTCAGCCACTGCTATGAGCTGGGTTGTGATGGCAACAATGCTACTGCAGCTTCTAATTTGGAGCTTCTAATTTGACTTTCCTTTCTATTGCCCATTCTCCCAGTTTCCTCTTCATTCAGACTATTTCTGCAATTTTCTGCTGATTTTGAGAACTATATCACATTCCACCAAACATTCTTCCTTCTGCCTGTTTATCAGAATTAGGTATTGTTCCTTGTCAGCAAGGACCCTACTAATTCAGCGTTAAAAATTGAATGTGCAGGAAAGGGTATTTCTTGGTTTCTAAGGAACAGTTTCAGCAAAGACAAAGAAGCAGATACTGTAGGTGTGGCTTTGTTTAACCAGACAGGAAGGAAGATGGCAAGAAATCATTAGTCCAAAACAGAGCATTCTGAACTTTCTGGGTTCCCAATACCCTTAGTTCTCATTAATTTTTTCTCAGTACCCCTAGGCAAAACAAAGTATCTAACGGTTGCTTTTTTTTTTTTAAGGAAATTAGGTTCAGAAAATAGAATAGTAGCAGTTCGTGTGGTGTACAATGAATGTTGCTTTGATTTTCTAGAAAATTCAGGTATGCACAGTGCCCCTGGAGTTGATTTCAGCTTTCCAGGTTGTCTCAGCCCACTGTTCGTGAAACATAGCCTAAAAGATCCTTGGTATTTTCCTTTTTGTAAAAAGAAGTGTTTCTAATTTCACACTCATACTATTCCTATGAAATTTTCAGGTGGAGAAACTGAAGTTCACAAAAATCAAGAAATTGGACTACATCTAATGTGTAGGAACTTGAATCCAAATCTTTATTTTCTTAAGTGATCATGACCATCAGTTAGACGTTGTGTCTTGAGTGTATTTTTATGTGGGTAACGCTATGAAAGTGGAGGGTTTCCTGTTAAATATTATGCAGAGATATAACAGTCAGGATTTGAGTATCAATACAATTTTGGTAATTGATCTTTTGATTTCAAATAGTTTTAGGCCATGGGTTACTTAAACATAAAAACTTTAACCTTGTCTGTATTGTTCTCACATCACAGAACATATCCCATACTTGCCACTCAGTATATGTTTGCTTAATTTAAACTTCTGTTTTTTGTCGGAACTTTATAGATAAACGTTAAGTGTTACATTGGTAAGAGTGCTGCTACAGTAGGAGTGATTAGGAACTGCTGCTAAAGATCTTGAATTCTGTTTCTTGATGATTCATTTTCTCATTCTTTATTTATTCACCTGACAGATATTTATTATCTCTCAAATGTTTTCATATTATTGAGAAAATTGAGTGCCATGACCAAGACTTAGAAGCATTTGTCCAGGTCTGTGTTTTGACCTATGTCATTAGTTGTATCATTTCTTTTCTTGATATTAAATTTAATAGAAAGAGTAGAGTGTAGTAAAATACTAAGGTGATAAATGATCTAGAAATTATAAGAATTAATACTGCTATATTATATACTTGAGACTCTCCAATTCTGAATTTGGAAAAATGTAGATGCATTTTTCAGGTAATTAAAACCAGCTTCTTTTAATTGCTTATGAAAATACTAATTTTGAGTGTTAGGTAGCTTCTGTAGCCAGCTGACAGTTTTTCAGCTATGGTATGATTTTGTTTGGATACCTTATTAGCAGTGTTATGACTATAATTTAAAGCTATATTAGGTAGAATTTTAGATAGAGTTTGTGTGGTGTTTATATCTTATAAAGAATCTGGTTCATTGAAATATATACAAGGAAACAAAATGAAATATCTGTGTATGTTATTAAAATTGATTAAGGAATTTATTTTGCTATTCTTCTTACAGAAGATATTTTCCCTTAAAACAATAAGGTGTAAGACCAAAAATGTGTTTTGAATTTACTTGTGTAACCAAATGCACACACACATTTCTGGGACACATACACAAATGTAATCAAACATTAATTCTTGTTATTTTATGTTTTTGTTTTATCTTCTTAAAACTCATAGTACCTTTAGGTATTTCCAGATAATAAATTGAAATAAAACAGTGTTGTTTCTTTTTAAAGTTTCCTGTATTATTGCTCTGTTTCCTTAGAATTTGTGTTTGAGTAAAGAGGCTCTAAAGGTACCAGTTAATAAAGTAAATGATTTCTAAGTTTAAAAAGTAATCTTCTCCAAAGGGCACAATTTTTTAGATGAGTTTGTGGCATCCATCAGTTCTTAATTTAAGCACATTGATGTTACTGAATTCATAATTCCATTTTTACTAGGTATAAGCAAATATCCGTATTGTTTTTTAAAGATTTTATTTATTTATTTTTAGAGAGGGGGAAAGGAAGGAGAGAAGGAGAGAAATATCAATATGTGGTTGTCTCTCATGTGCCCCCCACTGGGGACCGGGCCTGAAACCCAGGTGTGTGCCCTGGACTGGGAACCAAACTGGCTACACTTTGGTTCACAGGCTGTTACTCAACCACTGAGCCACACCAGCCAGGGTACAAATATCCTTATTTAGAGAATATGGGATTTCTCTTTGGGAATACCTGTGAAGCATTAATATAATGCAACTGTTTTGTGACTTCAGGTGAGGAAGGAGTCCTTGCATTTGATGTTGCTTGATGTTTTTTGATTTAGACTTCCTTGACTTTTATATGATAGCATAGTTAAGATTAATTTAAAATTCCAGTGACCATTTTCTTCTATGACAATTTGACAAGCAGAAAAGAACATTAAAATGAAGTATTATGTTGGCAGAGTTGTCATTAATTAAGATTCCAACTTTCTTTTCTAAGTTAAAAATAGATATATTAAGACAGTTGTCAGACTCATAATTGTATGTCTCATAAATACTAGAAAATAACAATGATTTGTGTGTGTACAGTTTTTTTCCCTTGAAAAATAAGGATAACTACTAGAGGAGGGGGTAAATAGATGGCCTCTGATGGTTTTTCTGGTCAAAAATTTTTATCATGCTTCTTTCATTTGAGTGCTGTTCTAAGCACTTTGCCCACTCACTAAACTATTACTAGTTCTATAATTCTTCAGAAAAAAAAAGAATAACAAAATAAGTAAATTACAAATATTTTATAGTAGAAATTCCCACCACACAGGGATTTGTAATTAATTGTGAAGCAAATTAAAAAAATGAGTTTCAAATATAATCAGACTACATCTGTTGGGCCCTCCTGATATGCCAGACATATCAGGTTCTAACTCTCCCTTAGTGAATGAAATAGATGTCCACTTGTTATTTCAGTTCCAGTGTATGGGAGAGGGGGAATATCAGTAAATGAATGAGTACTGCTATAACAGTGTGGTGCCCTGAAGGTCTCTTTGAGGCTAGATCATTTTATCTGAGACCAATAAAGTGAGAAGTAAATGGGGCATGAGGCATGAAGGGCAATGCAGGCAGAAGGAATGACATATGAAAGGCTCTGAATGGTAGAGAATGCCCAATTCTGATGCTAAGTAGAGAGAGCCAGAAACAGGCTTCATGAGATGGCAGTCTCCAGACTATATTTGTAATATAAATTACAAAGGCTAATATTTGTAAATAACTGGTAAACAAGTAAATTAGTGCATATTGAAGTTTTCTCTAGACTTACCTCCTCATTTTAATGGGCATGTTTTCCTATAAGTTTGTTGTGTGAGTAAAAACAGAGATTAACTAAAGCAGCAGATATTGCACTAAATTTGCTCCCCATCATTTCTAGTGAGGGAAGGATTATTTCTCTCCATTTCCGATTAGTGACAGTTGTGAATTACTTAATGCTTTATTTCACCACAAATAGTTTCTGGAATGCACATGAAACATGAATGTGAACATCATTTGTTGCATATATCCAGGGGGAAATACATTGAGAATGTATTTTTGAGGGCAGGATTGTGATTCTGAAAACATTTATATTTTGGGTTCCTCAGGCATCTCAGCACAACTTAGTAGTTTTTTACATTGCTATTGCTTGCTTATGCTAATTATAATCTTTAAGACCAATTATTTAAAAAAAACATTTTAAAATTGGGTACTATTTTAGGTATGAAAAGAATAACAATGAACACTCCATCCAATCTTGTCCAATCTAAATACGCACATTTGCTTTAGGACATTATCATTATGGGTCCAGGCCAAGCATCCTGTGTACTCTTCATTCCATTACCTTCCCCCAATTCTCAGAAAAACTGCCATCCTCAATTTGATATTTTTCATGCTAAACAAGGTTTCATTTTTTATTATAGGTATATGTATTCATAAACAACATAAAGTATTGCTTAAACTTTAATCCATGAGGATACATATACCTCTAGTTCATTCATTTTAACTGTTGTATAGTCTGGCTTATTGTGCACATCTGTTATGAACGTACTGTGTAGTTTATACATTCTTTTGGTGATGAACATTTAGTTTGTTTCCAAGTCTAATGATTTATCCTTAACTTCTGTCTTTGGCCATTGGTATATTTTCCTTTTGCTTCATTTTTCCTTCTCCCCAAAGTTTTAATGTCTCCTCTTTTATGAAGGTATTTTTTGGTGATGATAACCTAACCTTACAGATAAACATATAAGTAATTTTAAATTTCATTTTAATTCATTAGTATAGTATTATTAGAATAGATTGGAACAGATGACAGTTTGTTGATCTTCACAAAATCAATGATTGCTCTTTTAGTAATGGCAAAAATTAGCCAAATGTTTATAGATTTAGAATGATCCTGTTGGTGCGGTTTCTTTAGGTTATGCAATCAATATTTCTAATTATTGCCTTTAAAAAATTCAATATAAGGGTTTCAGATTCTTTGGAAAGGTTAGATAGGCAATTTTAATAGACATAGTCAACTTATGAATGCCATGTGGTTGTATTTGTTGTAAGACTTTTATAGCATGCTTAAATAAGACAAAGCATGCCTTTTTAGTGTACAAATAAATTAATATCTAAGGTTTATTGAAATAATGGATCTTACCTTTTCTTCTTTGAGAAATACTACATTCATCACTTAGGTGGATTATAGAAGGTGCTATACAGTACACAATCAGAAGTAAATTATTATTCATTCTCCATGATTAGAAAAATCATAATGAATTACGTTGGTAGAATTTACATCACACATAACAGTTTTTCAACTCTAACAAAACTTTTCCCCTAAGTTCTTGAAATACCAAATACATTTCTTTGAATTATTTCAGGTCTACTTGTTTGCTTGATTAAGATCACATTGTTCTTCTAGCTCTTGAGTCACAAAAAGGAGTAGTGATGATATCTTCTCAGAAATAAAGTGTGGGTTTATTTGAATTTAAGCTTTTATCAGTGAAATACTTAAGATTTCTACTAAGACGTATAGACCTCAAGATTGTGGGAGAGGATGATTCGTAAAAAAACAAATTTGGATTTTTTCTGGTAGGTGAGGTAGAAATGCCTCGTGATTGTCAAAGTTAACTTTAGAAGATTTATTCTTAAAAACAACATATTTCAGCCATTGCCACATTGAAATGTCACAGTTTCTTGTGCCAAAAGTAAAACATATACCATTCACATTATCCTTTACTTCTGCATATATTAGGTAACTAACATCTATCAACAGTGTGCCAATTAATAGTTTTTTCTATGCTAATCATTATATTTTCAATTTAAAATTATCTTTGTATACAAATATACTCTACCTCCCTGTTTCAAAGACTTCTAAAGGAAAGTTAAGTAAGGTATTTAGTTTAACATTATGTAACATTCACAAACAATTTTTATGATTTCATGTGGCTTATGTAACAACATCAGTAGAATTTCTTAATGAGGAGATTGATTATCAAGTAAATAAAGCATTAAGTTGAGGAAACATTTGCCAGGGAATGTAATTTATACTGTTCCAAAACTGCTAAACCAAAGAGAAGTTAAAAATAAGAAAAAACATTTAAATTTATGAACGTAAGAGCAATATTTTATCTACACATAAAAATTCTGAGTTTTATAAGCAATAAATCTATGTAGTTTTAAGTAAGAAATTAATTCAACACATATTGACTATGTTATGACAATCACTTTAGGCAGCAGAATTTAAATTATCATTATGCCTTAAGGTAAGTATTGCCATTTCAGTTATGCAATTGAAATAGCTGAATGTCAGAGGTTTTAATTAACTTCTTGATATCACAGTGTGGCAGAGGTAGAATTCAAACCCAGGTGTTTTCAATTCCAAAGCTTCTATTTTCATTTTTTCCCATAGTTTAGTGCTCTATTTGTGTGTATGTCAGAGAGGTATGAGCTCGGGGAAAGTGATAAAGAAGATAGGAAACTGACCATTCAAATAAAATGCAGCACTTGATTCTCAGCCACCCTGCTCATGCAAATTGCATTGAGTGGGTTGATGGATGGGGTTTGGAATGTTAATACATTTTTGGATAAAAAAAGTACTATTTTTTTTTAATCAAGAAAGATTCCTATCTGCTTTTATGAATTCAAGACTTTTTAGATTCCATATATAATGACCACATTTTAACCCTTAAATATACACAATTTTATTTGTTAACTACATCTCAGTAAAGCTAGAAAAATAAATATTAATAAAAAAGTTTAGTAAAAATATCCTATATATTAATACTTTAAGCCACAGCATATTGTATGCTTTTTCTTCTATATTGTTTCTTTATCCAGTTATTTTTTCCTTTCATGATTCTTGCTTTGAGCTCTCTCACTTCGTGTCTAGTTTTTTTGTACACTGCCCTTCAATATTTTATTCACTCAGGACACCTCTGTTAGTCCTCTCACCCTTCCCCCATCATGCTGCCTTTACGACAGAGCATTGCCAGAACATGTCCTTTGTCTATAGAGGAGATTTGAAATATCTTAGCCTGGTATTTTAAATCTATTAAATTTGTGTTTAATTTATATGCTTGGCATTTTTGTAAGCTATTCAGCTTCTCAAATTTACTACCCCAATCTTCCAAGTGTACTTCATTGGCCCTCAAATAGGTCTTATGCTTTCTTAGCCCCAGGTCTTTGTCCATGCTGCTCTAGATGTCATAAACCCCTTCTCTCCTATCTAAATTCTATTTATCCTTCAAGACCCAGTTTGCATCCCTCTTTTGTAGAATAATGGCTGACTACTGCAGCTCATCATTGTCTTGTCTTATGCTGGTCTCCTGTAATCCTTGTCACCCAAGAAGCATGTTAAAACATCAAGTCAACAACAAAGGAAGATCACATATTTACTGGACATATGCTAAGGCATCCAACTGGAACAACTGTTTAGAATTTTTACTTTTATAACCAGTGTTATTTTAGGTAGTTTATTTTCTTTTATCTATGCCATCCAAAATTCTAATATTCAAAGGTATTCTATAGATATATAAAGTTTAAGATCTGTCGTTGTGACATATAGTTATCAATTTAGCTAGACTGTAAACTCTAAAGGCAAAATTTTTGCTTTCTCTTCCAATGCAAGGCCTTAAGTATAGCAGCTGCTTAATTATTTCTATTTTAGTTTCTTGATTAATGACAGCACACACATATATACATGTACCTCTCGGTACATGTGAAGAGGGTGCCATCTATACTCACCATACAATGTTTATAAAAAGGGTGGTATTTCTCCCCCAAATTAGAAATCAATTTGTAAATAAATTATTTTCTGAGATGTATATGAATGATCTTTATTCTGATTATCTTAATTGTTTGATTAGTAAGCAGGAGAAGCTTTGCTCCTCTAAGTGTTCTAGGTCAATACAAATTAGAATGATGTTTCTGTCTGTATGAGGTACACCAAAAGGAAACTTGTTAGCTGAAAAACCTGAGCTCTCTGATTTGTATTATAGAAATATTCGCATTCATTTCTTTATTAACAGTGTGGAAATATATGAGACAATTTAAAGTTCTTTTTAACTTTTTTCATGTTATGATTTTATCAGAAAATAATATTAATACAAGTGTCATTTATTGTAAATATTGAGATTGGGAGAAAATATATTCATAAAGCACTGGGTAGTGAGAGTCTTGGAGATAATGCTTATTTGTTAAACAAAGAAGTTTTTTTTTTAAATTGTTGTTCGAGTATAGTGTCTCTGTTTTTCCTCTCTCACTCCCCCCACCCCAGCCATCCCCACATCCCACCCTCAATCCTACCCCACTTTGGCTTTGTCCATGTGTCCTTTGTATGTGTTCCTTGAGAACCCTTTCCCCTTCTCCCCCATTGCCAGTTTGTTCTTTATTTTAATGTCTCTGGTTATATTTTGCTTGCTTGTGTGTATTGTTGATTAGGTTCCACTTATAGGTGAGATCATATGGTATTTGTCTTTCACTGCCTTTTCCATGTCTTATAGTATATAATATATATAGAAAATATGTTCAACTTTTCCTGTTATGTTGAACCAGTTGCCAAAAGATGACCATGCTTTTTGACCTCTGTTATTCATCGATTATAAACATATTTTGTTTTTCTTCACAAGAACAAACTGCTCTATTTCACAATTTTCTAAAGTAATTTAAGGGAGATTAGTGATATAAAAAAGTGAAATGTATTATTTAGATCTGGGTAGATTTAGCAGTGTGTATGCTAGGTCACCAGTTATAAAGCATGACAGTTAATTAACATAGGGATAAGTCCATTAACCTATGAACAGGAAATATTTGTCATATACCAAAAATGATCAGGCCATTTCATTTACCTTTTTAGTTTAATTTACCTTGCTGGTTTTACTTTTTAGCTTTAAAATAGTGGCAATGTAAGTCAAATTAGAGGATATTGATGTGTTGAATTTTATTGACAATCTTGCTTTTTTTTTTTAATCATAGATAGTAGACAATTACAGCAAACACTCACCACACATATACTTGGTGCCAGGCACTGATCTCTAAGCTCTTCACATGTATTAAATATTTTAATGTTCACATAACCCTTTGAGGTGTGTAGTATCATTATTCTCATTTTAAAGTTGATTAAATTAAGTTAGGAGGCTACTAGACTTGTACGGGTCACTAAACTAGTTATTGTCAGAACTGGAGTTCAAATCTGACTACTCTGTTTTACTAATTCAGATAGCAACTACATTTCTGCAGTGTAGAGTGTGAACCAGGGGTCTAAAATGTACATGTTGCATTAGTTCCATTAGTTTAATCCTCAGCACAATTTCAGAGGGCATGGGGTGTGAAGATCATGTTAGTTACTAAATAGGAAAGCACTCTAAAAGTGTGAATCAGAATCTTTTCACTCATACAATGATGTGAATAATGTCTGAGATAATAGAGTTAGGAAGTTTTAGATGTGTTCAATACTATTAATTTTTAAAAATATCTGTGATGGGATGATATAGAGTCCCTGAATTGAATTAATGCACATTCATTGTTTAAGGAGAGCAAGATAATATGTAGATTTTGTAGCCAGAATCTAATAGACATTTACAAACACTTCATTCGACAGCAAACGAATCTGTGTACATTCTGTTCAAGTGGCAAGGCAGCATGTTCTAAAACATACTAAGACGTGGGTCATAAAACAAACGTCAGCAAATTTAGCAGATTTTAAATTATTATGGAGTGTGTTTTTCAATAACATGGAACAAACGAGCAATTAGTAACAAAAAGATGACTGAAAAATTTCAACACTTTAAAACTAAACAATAGACATGTAAGTAAGACATGGATCAAAGTAGAAGCCTCAATGGAAATTTAAAAAAATACACTGAATTGAATGAATATGAAGATACATCATAAAAACATTTATGGGGTTCACCTAAAGCACTTCTTAGAGGAAAATGTATAGCACTTAATGCATATAGTAGAAGAGGGGAAAGTCTTAAATCAGTTATCTAAACTTCCACTTTAAGAACCTAGAAAAATAGAGCAAAGTAAACAAAACAAAGAGAAGGAAATAAGCAATAAAGAGCAGAAATCAATGAAATTGAAAACAGAAAAAAAAGAGACAATGAAACCAAGAGCTGGTGTTTTGAAAAGTTTAACAGAATTGACAAGCTCCTAGCTAGACTGACAAAGGAAAAAGGGAAGAAGCACATGGCCAATACAAGTAATGAAACAGGTATCAGTACAGACCCTGCACTCATCAATAAACAAATAAAGAAGCTACAAACAACTCTATTCATGTAAGTTTGACAATTGACAGGATAAAATAATTTCTTGAAAGGCACAAACTACTATAACTCATTCAGTATGAAATAATTTGAATAGCTAATTATTAAGGAAATTGAAATTGTAATTTTAAAATTTACAAAGAGAAGATTTTCAAGTCCAGATGGTTTCTCTGTAGAATCTGGAGAAGAATTAACAACAATTCTACAGAATCTTTTTGAGAAAATAAGAAGGAGGGAGCACTTCTCAATTCATTTTGTGAAGTCAATACTACCCTGATACTGAAAGCAAAGAAAGTACAAAAAAGTTAAAATTATAGACCAACATACCTCTTCAGGATATGAATAAAAATCCTTAGAAAACATATTAGCAAAAAGAATTCATCAATGTATAAAAAGAATTATACCATCTAGAAAATCTTTAAGGTTTCTTTAAAAACTAAATGTTTAACTACTGTATAACCGAGTAAATTGCATTCCTGGGTCCTTATTCCAGAAAAATGAAGGCTAATCTTTATACAAATACATGAACCCAAAGGTTTATTGCCGCTTTTTTCATAATAGACAGAAACTGGAAACAACCGGATATTCTTCAGTGGGTAAGCATATAAACAAACCATGATACATCCATGGAATACTCAGAAAACAACAAAAACCCAGACTGTTGATACACACAACAACTTGAATGAATCTCCAGATAATTATACTGAGTTGAAAAAAAATCCCCAAAGGTATACTGTATGATTCCATTCATATAACAATATAACATTCTTGAAGTGACAAATTATAGAAATTGAGAACAATTCTACATTTGATTGGATTTGTGTCAGAGTATGCTGAATATTAGCCTGAGAATGTGAGCTGAGTTTAGTTTTGATTCTGTGTATGGTTTTGGGAATCAACTTTTTGGGCTGGTCACAGGCCTTGTGGCAAAATAGTTAAATCACACATATGTATGATGCTGCCCTGTCTCTATGTTTTTCTGGACTGTTCCTTGTCCTCAATCTCATTGGCTGTTTTTTGCCCATTCATCCCCATGAGTCTTTGCTCTCCAGTGGTTGCCAACTCTGAGCCATTGTGAATAACTCTGTGAATTAGGGATAATGGCTTAAGATATTTTATCTTTCAATGGGTTCAATAATAGAGAGTGTCTCAAGACTGAAAGGCTTTCAGTACTGTAATGGCAGATAGTGAAGAGGATGTTCAGGAACCTGTAGTGTGACTCACAAACCACACTATATGGGCAGCTGCCAACTATGGGACATCCTAAGTTATTGTTTATTTAGTGTTTTCCACATATCACACCAGAGCTTTCTAAGTTAAAAAAGTTTAAAGTGGATTCAGTGCCTTCTCCCTCCTCTCCAAATATAATATTCAGTAGTCATTAAATTCAGGGGGGTAAATAAGGCACATTTTTTTAAAGATTTTATTTATTTATTTTTAGAGAGGGAAGGGAGGGAGAAAGAGAGAGAGAGATAGAAACATCAATGTGCGGTTGCTGGGGGCCATGGCCTGCAACCCAGGCATGTGCCCTGACTGGGAATCAAACTTGTGATGCTTTGGTTCGCAGCCTTGCGCTCAATCCACTGAGCTACGCCAGCCAGGGCATAAGGCACATTTTTAATAAGTGTGAGATAAAAGAAATTCAGAAGTGACATGTACATTTTTCATGTTACTTAACTTCAAGTTATAATTCCAGAGTGATTTTTGGTTATGACTTGTAGTAACTTCTATCAACAAGTACATTTTATCAAGTTTTCTTCACTGAAATAAAAGTATTTGTTTTAATATGGCATGTGGTTAAAACGTCCACAGTAAAATATTTAGAAGTTCTTGGTAATACATTGAATAGCCTTCTTACATTATTGAAATCCATATTCTGTTTTCTTTTAAGCTCTGACCTTTTCAAAATGCAAAATCAATTGAATATCTGTTACAAGCAAATCTAAATGTGCACAATCTATATCAGTAAGAGGGGAAAATGAAGAAAGGAAAATTTGGAACAATTGCTCCCCAAGAATGTTTAGCAAAACTACAAATTGTTAGCTGATCAGAGTTTTAGCTCTAGAAATCACTTCAGCCCTTACTTGTAGGATTATACCATGCTTACTCAGTAAATCTCAAAATCAGGGTTTTATTCCTCCCAAGCCCTCATAGAAGTGACAAAAGTACTAGGGAAAAAAAAATCTATGTTCTTCAATTGGAAAAGAGAATATTATTATATTTGTATAGCTATTTTTGTCTCATTATTTCTTTGACATACTTTGAAATGAGTGTTATTCTCCATTCTGATGTTCAGTTGTTATGTTATTTTCTAGCTTTCAGATGTAGATTGACAGTAAAGTGATGGACATTTTTTTACCCCTTTATTCCACAAATCATTATTTAATAGTGAGGACTACTTGTATATATGCATATACTTGAATTCCTCTTTTCAGAGAGCCAAAGTGGTTTTGTTTAAAAAAAAAGTCATATATTTTTCAGGAAACTAAAAAATGGGTTGCTTGGATTAGTATGCTTTGTATTTTTATCAAAATGTCATTTAGGCAAGGATTTACCTTATGTAGAGATTGTTTCTCTAATTGATACAAAAATGTACTTGGTAATTATGTGTATTCCTCAGAAACTGGAATCCAACTTCCTATGACCCCACTAATACTCCTGTTGAGGGGAGGGCGAGAATAAAAGGATGATACAATATTTTGCTTTTAGCACAGGATTAACACAACTATATTTATTTGGAAAAAATGCAATTTCACCAAAAGTATAACTAAATGTTTTCGTTCCAAGTTTATCAGAAATTATGTTAATTAAAAGAAATGCTTATAGAATATTTTTGTCTTAAAAATGAAAGTAATAGTTGTAGGTTTTCTCGGTTCCTCTGAATACCCTTTGTATGCATTACAAGGCTTTGTGTTTTACTGAATTATAAGATTTTGGATATGGAAAAGGATATTAATGAAAGGCAAATTCATTTATAGGAAGCTGAGACTCACAGATTTTAGTTCATTTGTTTGTTTATTTAATCATTTTAAATCCTCATCTGGGGATATTCTCAATGATTTTAGAGAGAGAGGAGAGGGGAGAGAAACAGACAGACAGACTGACAGACAGACAGACAGACACATGGGTGTGAGAAACATGCAGAGATTGAACCCACAACCTAGGCATGTGCCCTGATTGGGGATGGGACCTGAAACCTTTTGGTGTGTGGGGATGTTGCTCTAACCAACTGAGCTACCTGGCCAGGGTGAGCCTCACAGAATTTAGATGTGCCTATTTTACACAGATTATTTAGAGCTGATTTGAAACGGGTATTTCCTGTGAATGCAGAATGTTTATTGTTGGTTGAATTTTGGGGGTAGGGCAGGGAATGAAATCATGCTGGTAGATTCCTAATTGATTATTTGAGGAAAATAAAATTTATGTTTTTGATTTTTTTTTTTGAGAAAAGTCAGCTTTCTTTGATATTTCTGCTTCTTGGATTTTGGATTTCTGGCCGTATGCATTTTGCAATATTTATGTCTTCAGGTAATATCAACTAATAAATCACATTATTTTTTATAGATAGTATCTATGATGTTATGCATAAAAATGAAAATTGCTGACTTCTTAAATTCTATGTTTATTTAGAAAAGTTGGTTGTAAAGTTTACATGAACAGACACTACTGGATATTAATGAACTGAGAGAATTACAGACTTTAGAGTAAAGTTCTTTATAATATTGACAAACATAGGGTAGGTTACTCAGAAGCTTAGGGAGACTTAGGGACACTCCCGGGTAGATGACTGACATGGTGTGGAACATGGCACACCAGGTTTTGCCTCAGTGACTGCAGGTCATTGGTGCTGAGGCTTCCTCTCCTGCTTTTCCTACCTGCTCCTCCAAGTGGTGATTGTACCGAGTTTTGTAGTGGACCATCTCAAGTCCTCCTTTCAATTAAGTGGATGGGTGTATTTAATGTTGAATAGAGAGTTTAACAAACACTGGGTATTGTGGTTAGTAGAGATTGTATGGCAGAAAAATGAGTGGGGAACATACCTCCAACAATGTGCGGTTTGAGATCTGAGCCAAGGGAGCATTTCTGGAGAGGTGAGAGCTGAAATGGGTTTAGTGAGTTAATAGGTAATTCTCCCCAAAGAAGAAAGAGACCATCATTTCTGCTCAGGTGAAAAAATAGTACAGAGTTGTAGAGGCATGAGAGAACACAGTAGGTTCCATAATATAAAAGTACTTTAGAAAGAAAGGAAAAGGGTTGCAGAGTGGCGAGAGATAAAGCTGTTAAGATAGGAAATGTCACCTCATGACAGCAGAGCTGCATTCAGAGAGCTCAGAAGTCTCAGCACTTCCAAATGTCTCCATTCTTAATATGGAATCCAAAATAAAAATACTACTTTACTAAAATAAGGTTAGGTTCTTTCCAAATTCTGATTGTAGAATTTCAGACAAATTACAGCTGATTTTGACTCTTGCACGTGCTCGGTCTACTAGTATTGTATTACAATTCTGTTGAAAAGGCTTATAACACAGATTTTGGATTTTATCCTGAATAACTTGAGTGATATTGTAGGATTTTTTTACTAGGTGTTTTTATGATCACATTTGACTGTTCAAAAGATTATTACCTGGTCAACAATATGGAGAATAGCCAAGAGGTGACTGAGGTAAGGTAGGGAGAGACCTTTTGAGGGAGGTGACATACTTTCTCTGTGGTAAGGGCATTTCCACTCAGGCAATGTCAGTGGTGGTGGAGATGAGAAAAAGGACCTGGGAAGTGTTTGTGAGGCAGGAGCTATGGAACTACTGACCAGTGAAAGCTGAGGGTAAGAGGTAAGCTGTATTCAGTGTGAGAAAAGTGAGGGGCATGTGGAGTGCTTGTGGAATTGTATTGGTGGAATTAACCCAGCAGTGCTTGAATGTACATACTCATCTGTCAGCATAGATCTGGAAGCATCTAGAATTGTAACCACAGAGTGGAGAAGGTATGGAGTTTAAAGGGAAGATGATTGTTTTCTTCCAGCTCTTTGCTGGGGCTTCAGGGACCTTAAGAGGAGCTTGTCTGAGCAGTTTGTTTCCCTTTTCTGCATGTCCAGTCCCCGGGCTCCAGATAGAAGATCCACGGTCCTTTTCATGGCTGCGGAGCCCTCAAGCCTTCTTGTGTAGTGTTGCAAAAGCCTTTTTGGACCCTCCCATTTTTTTCCTTCATATTTTGTCTCCTGGACGTCTGCTATTTATTTCACTTCTGTATATATGGAAATATATCTATATCTATATATATCTATGTATATGAACATTTCTATTTTTTGATAAATTATTCCTATTATAAATGAGTATCCTTGAACATATAGCTGTTAAATATATCTGTTAATTTCCTAAGGATACATTCCTACAAGCAGAATCATTAGATCAAAGTGCTTGAAAATCTCTCTCTTGCAGGATATTGGCAGTTTTCCTTTGATCCAGTTGTGACATGATCAAAAAAAATTCTGAAATATGTTCTCCAGGCCAGATTAATGCAGTATTTATGATAACTGTTCTTCTGAATAATCATAAGAAAATGGGTTGTCATTTAGTCAAAAGCAGCCAGTTATTAGTGTAGGCCTCTATGCTAGGAAATGCCTTTTTCTCCCCCAAAAGTCACTTAGCATTGTTGTACCACCATTGTCAATAAGGAGTTTTTTCCTCTTGTTTTTAATATGTAAAAAAATCATCATTGTTCAGGTAGCAACTGTCAGATTTAGTGTGTCTGGACACCATTATACCATTATTATTTCAGATCATACTATTTTACCATCTAAAATGATTTGTCCATTAAGTCTTATTTGATAAATATATTGATGTAAAATTTCATTATAGTATTAATACTACTTGATTAAAATTTTGTCTGGGCCACAGTGCTACCAAAAATATGTGGAATTATTCACTTATTTATTATTTCCATTATCTCATAATGGAAAAGAAAACTGAATTTAAGTGTTTTACAAAAATGTTTCCATTTAATTGAGGAAATAGGTTTTCCCTTAGTTTTTTTTAAAGGAAACTGAATTCTTCAAATCTTAGAATGTAAAAAATGACAGTACACCCATTGGTGGGAATTCAACAGGTATTTACCAAGTATTAGTGTTTTTGACACTATGAAATTTGAACACAAAATTAGTAAAATAAGGGAGCTTGAGGTAAATGGCTATCCCGTTTAGCCCCCTTCGAGTGATGTCTGTGGGCTGTGGTGGAAGACTGCCTGGCTTTGAAACCTGATGAGTTTTCACTAGTTGTGTAGTCTTGGACCACATACTTCAACTCCAAGTGCCTCAATGTAGTTACATATAAAGTTAACAGTAGTTTCTAAGTTGGGAGATACAACAATTAATGATATTAATACAATGTTTCACACATAGTAAGCATTGGATAAATGTTACCTAATACTTAGATCAGAATAAACTAAAATAACAAAGCACTTATTACCTTCTGTATGCCACTTTTCTTCTAAAATGGCACACATTTCTGGACCCATTGCAGGATATAAGGAGAATAATGTAGCAAATTGTCTCATGTAAAGTTGAATTGGGGAATGCATGAACTGTACATTCTGAATCTAAGTGTGTGGTAAGCATGCAAGGAAGACAGATTGACTTTCTTCTTGGGCTGAATTATTCTAGAAATGACTTTATTTCAAAAGTATATTATAAAGAAATTTTAATGAATCAAATTCAGTGGATAATTTGTTTTGGTCTTTCAAATCCCGTATGCTTTGCAGCTTAAATGTTATTTTGATAGGTAAACAGGTGAATTTCTGTGTTTTCAACCCAAGTGGAATTACAGTTCGAAATTTAAAACAGGCCAAAACCTTATTCTTGGTGCTAATTGGAAATGTTCTAGAATGAACAAAAAAGGAAAATGTGTAAATTTCTTAAAATCTTCTTAAATGTTTAAAGTATGTATTGTGTGTGTGTGTGTGTGTGTGTGTGTGAGAGAGAGAGAGAGAGAGAGAGAGAGAGAGAGAGAGAGAGAGAGAGAGGATGGTGATAATGGTATACCTGTAAATAAGAATTGAAACAAATGTAACTACAGTTCAATGGATACATTACAACTAGAAGAAGTAATTCATTCCATAGTTAACAATGTAACAGCATTTATGGGAACTCTGATGTTCTGAAAAAAAATTGCAGTTTATAGAATCTAGCCTTTAATTACTATTTAATTTTAATTAAGTAAAACATGCCTTTAATATAGGCAGAATGAGATATGGTACTTTTAAGTTGGGATTCCAATTAGAAGTACTTTAATGTAAGTCAGTTGTACATTTTAACAAACTATTCCCTTTGTATTTGGATAGCTTCGCCCAATCTACTGCTACACAGCTTCAAAGATTTTTGTGAACCCTGCACCTTAGCACAGCTATTTCAATATATTAATTTATAACTTCTTGTAGGATGCTTTCACACTCCCTCCAATTCAGATCCCCAAATTCATTTGTTTATCCAAAGCAAAGCTTATGCAATTAATCCTAGTATCAACTGAAAATTAAGAACATCTTCATGTATGAATTCCTGTCCCTGAAAGACAGTTCCGTATTATGTATTTTCAAGACCTGTAATTCACAAAATTGTACATTAGAAAGTGATCCTCTTCATTGTTCTCACCTCTTCTTCCAGCCTTCATCTATCCCATCAACTAGGCTCTTCTGACTTTTGTTTTCCACATGGAGGAGACTCTTGTGTTAACCCTGCCCTATTCCTCCTCACAACTTATTCTCAGGAAGAATTTTGAAAAATTATATTTACCCTATTATTATTACTACAGATGGCTGACAAAACTTAAATTAGCTGCTTCTAAACAGCTTTCTTGGTTTAAAGGAGAAATATTTGTATAGAAAAGTAGATAATGGTGGAATTTTAAAAATTTCATTTATTTACTGAAAATATTTTTGAGGGGGGTAGTAGGATCATTACTTGTACTGTCTACAATCATGACAGAACTGAATTCTGCTTTCTCTGCATGTACACTTAAAGCACATACTTTTTCTTTTTGCCATTTTTAAAATTTACTCACTAATAGGAAACAGATGGATTAATTTCCCATCTGCTCAAAATGGTGGGATCCAGCCATTAACAATAGTGATTATACTTGATCTGTGAAAACATGGAATGTTGCCCTGTCACCTTGGGAATAATCAGTGAGCACACAGAAGTAAAGGTTAACACAGAGCTAGGGAAAACAGATCATCTAGATTAATTTTGTATGTAGTATTCAATATAGAAAACCTTATATATTTTTTCTCAATGTAAAAAGAAACCTTCAGAAACACAAAAAGCTAGTATTTCACATCCAACATAATTAACATTTTTGTTAAATTGCTTACTTTTTATACATATTAGTTAGTGAAGTTGAAATCATATTTGATTTTGTATGTTGCTTTTAAAAATTCATATTTCTCAATAAACATGTTACTTTAAACTCATTTATCATTGACCACATTGATCATGTATAAGATTTATTTTATGTATAGATGCAAATCACAAAATGAAGCTTTACAATTATTTTTTAAAATAGGTGATTGTATAACTGCTTTCCCTTACATTACAGTTTTCTTCCCCACTAATTTATGAAATTCCTTATCATATGTAAGGAATTTCATAAATCCTTGTAAAATGGATCAAGCTTTTTGACATTGTTTCTAGATGGTCTGTTTTGTACTTTGGGTGAGTCTGTTTTTATTTGGATCATTCAAATTATGTAGAGAAATAGTTTTTTTAATTAGCCTTTATAATTGACAGTTTTGAGTTCATCTTTATATTAATGTATTTTGAGGAAAAATTAAGCATTGCTTTATTCATTAGGTACAAAAATGTTAAACCCTCTCTTAATCATATGTATAGTTTTAGACTGAGTAAATATGAGCATACTGAGAAACAGCCCATCCACTAACAAAAAGTGTGTATAAACACAGGCTTGAGAGTTCATTTGCCAAGTGTAAGGCTTCCAGAGTCCAGTTATTTTATCTTCAAACCAAACAACTTTTAGAAAAAATTAAGAAAATTGGAAATTGTGGAGAAATGCTGAAAAAGGTTTTTTCCCCCTTCTTCTTCATCAATGGTTCTATCAGACTTATTTCTGTCCCCTGAATAGCAGGAGGGAAGATGAGAACTGATTATTCATCATCACTCCTATTTTCATTTCAGTTGACCCAATTAATTAATAAGAAAAATAATTTCTGGCTATTTATATGGGCCATTCTGCTGTTTTTATGTTGGTTTTAAGTTAGCACTACATTAGTGGTGAACAGTTTTGATGAATATATTGTTTGAGCTTTTGTTAGTATTATAATGTTACTATGCTGCAATACAAAAATGATTTTTTTATTGCATCCCCTAATTTTAATGATATCTACCAATACATATATGCTTCATTAGCAATAGTATATCAACTGATAATGTAAAATAATGATATTTGACATGTTATTTGTTTATAATTGTGTATTAACTTTGCCTCTGCTATTTGGCTTACATTTAGAGAATTTTTCAATAACTTACTTTTTCTAAACATCACCTATGTATGGTTTTAACAATATTCATTGATTTTAAGGTGGCTGTATTCATAAGCTTTTTTGTTTTAATTTGCTTGTATTAATTTATAAATGCCAAGTTCTACTAAATAGATTTATATTAACAATTAATGCTAGCAACATATGGAGTATCATTTTAATCATAATAATTTGGCCAGATAGGGTGATTTTGCACAAGCTGCAAGAAGGATTCTACTTTCATATGTCATAAAATAATGTTTTCCATTTTGTGTGTGCATCTTCACAATTTCTGCTAAAAATAGGACAGTAAAGATTGATACATGGTATTTTGAGAATAGGTAAGACTTGGCTTAGAGCTACCAACCTAAAATTCTATTCGAAAATAACTTCTTGAAAGTAAGGCTTGAGTGCTTTCTGTATCTAGCAAATCTCTTGGCTAAATGTCATCATTTTTATGTTTTAATAATGTATGTTTGCTGATTACAGAATAACAATAATAGGTTCAATTTGTACTTATCTGGTTATATTTGAAAAATTAAAGATTTATTTCTCTAAGTAGCCATTATTAAGAGGCATATTAGAGACTCAAGAGCTCAGAAGACAGGGCATAGCTTTTTATTGTACTTTGGGTTCTGGAAAGGGCTCTCGTAGACTACTTTAAAATGCAATCACTGATCTTGACCTTTCACAGCTTTTGTGGCCTGTCCTTTTCCATCAGTTGTTGAGATAATCTGGATCTCTCCCATTAAGTCTTCTAAGCTCCTGTATTTTAGACTTACCTGTCCTACCTTGAGCATTTCCCTGTAATGGATATCATGAGCTTCTGTTATCTCCTTCAGTAAATCTTCTTTGCAGATGTTTATTTAATTGACTTCACGTGAGAAGCGGTAATCCATTTGTAGGACAAATGAATCCAGGTATGATTCAATTCCATGTGAACTGTAATTTCCTCAAATCAGACACAGCAAGAACAACTTCTGATACTAACAAATAACTGGTTTACATCTGATAGAAATTTTATCTAGACTGGGTTGTCTTTATTGCTAAAACAATGCATGTACTCTTAAGCATTTTTATCTGTAGTTAGAATTACAAATTATTTTTCACTTTTAAAACTCTGCATGAAGTCTGACACAAGCTGGTTTCAGCCTCCACACTTTATTTTTTGATGATGAAACTGTTACCAAACAGCAGCTGGGGTCCTGCTGCCCGCCACCACCCTCTAGGCAAAACTCCAGAGGGAATGGTTTGGTGGTAAAAGAAAGGAGTCTTTATTTAAAAGCTCTTTAGCCATAAGAATTTCACATGTTCCCTGGACAATTATCATTCACTGATGAACAGAGGATTAGAAATATTAGAGCGTTTTATTTGTTTTTGATATATTATTATTTGTTTTGCTTTGTTTTTGGCCCAAGGAATATAACATTGAATATAAATGGGGTTTTCTTTTTGGAGTTAATATTACCTTTAAAAAAATCCATAAAATTGTTGAAGTGACATTGGTTAATATATAATTTTATTACACTTATTATGTATTATATAAAGTGTCCATTTCTGTGATGCATTATCTGTATATTGCATTGTACCCACCACCCAACGTCAAATCATCTTCCCTCACCATTCATTCTACCTCCTCTACCCTCCACTAGCCCCCATCGCCCTTTCCATCTGGTGCCTACAATACTGGTGTCTGCACCTATGAGTTGAGGTTCGTTGACCTTGTCTTTTCATTTGCTGCTTTCAGTTTTATATTCTACATATGAATGAAATCATATGGTTCTTGACTTTTTCCGCCTGATGTTTTGTTTAGCATGATAATCTGAGAATCCATCCATGTTGGTGCAAATGGCAGTATTTCTACTTATGGCTGAGTAGCATTCCATAGTATATATGTACCATATCTTCTTTATCCAGTCATCTATCTGTCCAGAGACATTCTTTTGTTTCCATCTCTTGGTCACTGTGAATAATACTGCAATGAACATAGGAGTGAGGACCTTCAGAATGTTTTTTGCATGAAAGTTTTAAGAAGTGAATTTCTCAACCATTTACCTTTTGAAGGTTTCCTTGGATAAATCAGTTAAATAGCAAAGATAAAATATGAGAATATAATGATCTAGAGATTCCAGTATGAACTTGAATAGGAGACTTGTGAAAATTTATAGTTTTATGAAAGCCTGAGAAATTTGGAGTGGTTTGAAGAGGCACCCTGAGGTAATTCAGAGAGGTATTGAAAACCAAACATAAATAGACATACATTTTTATTTCAGACCATATAAATGTGTTAATGTTGATGGAAAAATTATGGTTATGATATATTCAAAATTACCTGAAAGTGAAAACATCTTGTATTAAAAAATTTTAACCAGCTTTTCTTATACAAATCCATTGTCTCTTATTACTAACTTTAATTTCCCTGTAAACCATAAAAGACATATGAAAGAAATCTTATGGACTACCATATGGTTTACTGAGAGGATAAATTAAGCGCTTTTTGTGTTAACAGTTATAATAATTAAAGAAGGGGAAGGGTCAAGGGACATGTATAAAGGACCCATGACAAGGACAATAAGGGGAAGGATTGATGTGGAGTGGGGGGTGAGCAGGGCAGGGGAGAGCAGTGGGAGAAAATGGGGACAACAGTAATTAAACAACACTAAAAAATTTAAAAAGGAAATTTTAATAAAAAAAGAAAAAATTTTCTAATTATATCTACTCAGAAGTTTACATACCACATAAATAATTTCCCAATACTCTCTTTTGATATATTAGGTTTAACTTGGCTTTATAGAGAGAATATCATGGGAACTTAACTATTTTTTAAATGTTTTAAGATTTTATTTATTTTTAGACAGAGGGGAAGGGAGTGAGAAAGAGAGGGAAAGAAACATCAACATGTGGTTGCCTCTTGCATGCCCACCTACTGGGGGCCTGGTCTGCAACCCAGGCATGTGCCCTGACTGGGAATTGAACCAGTGACCCTTTGGTTTGCAGGCTGGTGCTCAATCCATTGAGCCACACCAGTCAGGGCTAACTTAACTATTTTTATGTCCAGGGCTTTAAAATACATTGTAATCTAATGATTACTTCTCAGTGTTATACTGCTTGGATCCTATAAACCCTTAGTATCATTTAATTGACTTTTGATAGAAACAACACTTATCATATTTTAGAACTCACAAATTTTTTATTATTTTTGCAGTTATTTTATATTTAAAAATGTGTAGGGTATACTTTTGAGCTCAGTCGTCTTTGGGTGAAAATCTAAAACAAAATACCAGCTCAGATAGGTTTGAACTTTTGGATTGAATCAAGGCACTCAGAAATGAACCAGCTGCATTCTAGCTTAATTGACTCCTATCCCAAATCTATCCAGTTATAAGCTGACACAGGAAGAGAAGTTGGACCATTAAAACTTGGGTGTTTTTATTCCTTAAAGCTTTTGAAACTACTTAGTACTAACACCTGGTGATATATTTCAATTTTTCCATGTCTCTTTGAAATATGTTTAGTTTTAATGGGAAAATGAATGCTTTATTGATTTTTAAAATGTTTTTCAAGGGAATCTATTTTGTTAAATATGTATGATTTTGGTAAGGGTCTTTAATTGGGCTCAAAAACCAACTTAATAAGATTGATAAGTTGTATCTTTTCACTAGGGAGCACTTAGATTTTTGTCTTTCTTTTATTTTCTTCAGAAAATTTTCTGTGATTGCCACCTATTAAAGTAACTCACCAGATTTTGGTTATAGTTAAGGCTATAAAACATGAACAGATGATTCTTTCATTAATGGTACATGTCCCCTGTCTTTTTACTTTGAGTACACAAATGGCAAATGCCAAATTGTCAATTGTATGTTTCAGACAGTGTCTGGGTTGATCAAGAACATTCTCTTTCTCCAAATAGATATTTTTTTTTTGTTTATTTTTGAAGCATCACCTTTTGTTAGGTGTTTTATGATTTTTCAAATATCTAGTGACGGTTCATCTGATTTCCTCAATTGGTCTATACCATTAAGCACCTAAAAAAATAGAAGTTGGTACAGTGTTGCTCCATCAAGTTTCCCCATGAAGAAAGGCTGCTTTAGAAGATTTTAATGGCTGCTATGGCTCAGATTAGTGGACACTGTGTTGTGTTCTTTGCTCCGCATTCTAGGGCTTGGAGATGTCTGTCTATCTTATCTGGGCATCTTATCTGGGCATGCTTACATGTAATTGGGCCCTACTCTTAGATTTCTATCAAAGGTAATTTCATTTCATTAAAGTTTAATAGTTCACCTGATAGGTATCTAATTACTTCTTGGGTAACATTTTTTTTTCACATATGACTAGGATATACTAAATTTTGCTTATATAGTAGTTTTTATCTATCGAGTACTGTGAGAATGTTGACAACTCGTAGTGTTAAGATATATCTATCCATCTCTCTCTCTTTTTTTCTCTCTGAATGACCTCTAAAATAAAAAATAATGAATGTATTGTACCTGTTAGATGGTAGAAATATTACAAGGGGATAAGAGAAATGTTATTTAATAATGAATTATCTTCAAATTCCATATGATATTTTTGCAATTATAAAGTACTAACCTAGACATACTCAAGAGATATAGGTAATATCCAGTATTATAATGTGTTTGATTCATATTTAATAATATTCTGAATTGATCTTCTACATCTAATGTCACCAAAAATGGTATTGAAATTAAATAGTAGAAAGTTTAGAAACATATCTAAATGGGACTTTTCCATTACTCAAAGTTTATCTGTCACCTTCATGTATGGTTTGCTTGATTGTATGATTATGATTTTAGTAAGTCATTTTATTATTCATATTAAATATTTTAGGACCATAATGTATTTAAAAAGGAAACTCAGTTTTAGATTTTAAACTTAAATGACCACATCTGTAGTTGCATTTCACTATTACTGTATAGTTCTTGGGTATTTGAGAATTAATATGTTTCACTATAAGTTTTTACCACAAAGTAACAAGATAAATACAGGGTAGCTACTTTGTTTACATTAAAATGTTCTTCCTTGGTAATTGAATGGAAAAAAGCTAAATGCAAGGCATAAAGTTTATTTCTCCTCCAATGTGGGATTTTGTTTTATTTATATTGTGATTTATTTTGTTTACATTTTGGTCTCCCTTACAAGACAGTGAATTTATGAAGGAAAAAATAGTAATCTCTACTTCCCTAACTTCTCACACAGTATTTAGTACAATGAAGTATTCTTAGTAAATTTTAGTTGAAATGAGCCATGACTCACAAGGTGGTAAACATTTGCTCCATGCCATTTTATAGTGAATTTTAGTTTACCTTGATTTCAGTAACAGTGTATTTTTCATCAACATACTGAATATGCAGAAGTTTGGGCTAATTGGTATCATTTTCAATTGTAAATATTGTTCTACTTATATTGTGGCTCAGAGATGAAAGTGACATTATCCCTTCATTTAAGTGGTATTTCCAGTCTATCACTGGCTGATGGGAACACTGTACCCAGAGAAACTAAACTGGAAGTTGTCTAGGTGAGTGGCAATAAAAATCAGAAATAGTATGGTGAAATGGAAACGGAAAGGTAATAGACTACAGAGCTACAGAGGTGAAAAATTCAAATGCATTTTGCAACTGATTTTGATGTTGAAGATACAGGGAAGGGAATACTCAAGAATTAATGGATTTTCACGTTTGGGTAGTAGAGAGTTTTGGTGTCCTTGTCAGAGAACATGGTGAATGCATGTAGTAGAGCTTTTAGTTAATTTAAATAAACTTGAATTTGAGGCAACTGCAAGTGGGAGAATGTACGTAGAGAGGGAAATACAAAAAAATTGCAACTCTGGAGATGTGTAAGATCTGAATATCAGATTTGAGAGCTATAAAATGTTGTGACTGAACAAGAACTGGCACAAAGCTGAATTTTGTAGCTGAAAAAAGTGAGTCCCAGAAAAATGAAGTAACATGGCTAAGGTCCCAGAGATCCTGGCAAAGTGAAAACTAGAATCCTCATTTCTTTTCAATTTATTTTTTCTAGTTTCTTACATGTAATTAAAGATATAGAAAAAATATAAATGTTTTTGGTGAGGAATGACATGAAAGAAGAGTCCAGGGGGCTAATTTAGATGCAAAAGAAAGAGAACACTAAATATTTTAAATAGTAATATTTTAAAAATCAAGAAAGAATGGATGTTTCATTATTTTTTAGGGTCTAGCAGTTTCATAAAGTCTTTATTTCAAGTAGTCAAGTTATTAATGTGAAATAGTATTTTTCATAAAAGAAGTGTTCCCATAATTAAAGTTTTTTCATGTATCAGGATTTTCTCTTCCTTTTTTAAAACTAAGACGTATAGAACTCATAACAATAAAAGCATTACAATAAAATCTTTATAATGTAATATTGTAATGGTTAGGGAGCCATGATAAATTGTGAATTTTTTTGAGAAAAAAACTTCCTCAACTTGCATTAAGTTGTTATTTTAATCAACAAAAATTACCTAGTTAAACTTAAAGAATTTGAATAAAAGAATCTGTTTGAATCCAAGTAGATTATTCTCCATGTAAAACATATGCAATACTTAATAGATTTCCTTTTACATTCCAGGTAGTCTTAAGGAACCATGAGTAGGATCATATTCTAAATCCAGGTATATGTAATTGTTGTGAATATTCCTATAGAGTATTTTCTTTAATTGTTCCTCTTTGAATAACATGATCAAACAAAGATCATTATAACCCTTATGTATTTCTTTGGAAGTAAATTTAATCATAAAGAAAATATAGTTCTCACTTTTTGTTCTTTCCCATACCCATGATGGAAAGCTTCTTTTCAATGATAGTAGAAATTGCTGATGTTATAAGTGACAACTCTTCATTATTATCCAGTTAGGAAGCTCTGTTGTTCATTTATCTCTCTGAAAAGAGAAAAACAGAAAGGAATAAGAGGAGGAAAAAGAAATTGAGTTTAAAATAATGATTTATGATTTTATTACCGGAAGAATGATACATTTAGACATTTTACAAATCTTCTTTTCCTGCAGCTTATGTATGTATTCAGGTACAGTGAATACATTTTTTAACATGCAAAAGATCTCTAGATTTAACTACCATTACATGCAAAGAAAATAAGAGGGGACACATAAGATGTAATTGTTACCATATTTTAGAATTATTTTAAAGTGGTTTATGAAGTTTTGTTTACAGTTAAGTTTAGGTCTTAACAATAGTAATATTTGCCTTTGTCCATTTGAATAATCCAAGAGATGAGTAGAATGATGACTAATATTTTCAGAGTTTACTGAAATGGAGTTCAGTAATCCATACCAGTTGGAAAGCTGAAATTCCATGATGAAATGTCTTGAGTCTAGGACAACTCCCAAATACCAAATTTTCTGGTCTGATTCTATCACCATTTCCTTGGATCAGTTTCTGTTGTCACCCTTTAGGGTATAAATTACCTATTTATGCATAATGAATTATCATAAAATTTATACCTTAGAATAAACAGCAAGCATTTATTATTTCACATAGATCTTGAGTATCAGGAATTCAGGAGCGAGGTAGTTCTTGCTCAAGATCTCTCATGAAGTGTGTTCAGGCTGTTCGCCTTGCCTGGATTCTTTGAAAATTAACTGGGGTCGGAAGCTCCACTTTGAGCCTCACTATGTTACTGCCAGTAGGAGATGTCAGTTCCTCACCATGTGGAATCCTCCATAGGGTGGTCCTGATATAGCTTTCCTCAGAATGAATGCTCAGAGTGACAGAAAGAGCACCCAAGTTGGAAGCCATACTGTTTTGGTAACCTAATCTTAGAGATAACTTCCTATCCCTTCTGCTATATCCTCTTCTTAGAATTGAATCCACACTCAAATGTTTGGGAATTACCCTTTACCTCTTAATGGGAGGAATATCAAAGAATTGATAAACATATCTTCAAAACCACCACAGGGCTTGAGAGTGTATTTATTTTCCCATCCCCCTCTCCTGAGGCATCTTTTCACTTTTGTGATGGTTTTGAATATTTGGTCTGTATAATTTTTTTAAAGAGTCTTCAAGCTATGTGGTGAAGAGCTCAGGATACTAAGGATAGCAATAGTGATTATAATGATGATGTATATTTATATATTCAGGTATTCACTAAAAGCTATTTTTGCATAGTTACTGAACTAGGCACTTTACATGCATTGCTTTAATTTGTACAACAGTCCTATAAAATAGATAGTATTCTTGTTTTAGAAAAACTAAAGTTTATCTAAAGTTGAATATAATATGACAGTTTTAGAGTCCATACTCAAGTTGATTAAAAAAATACATATCTGTGTAAGTAAATATACCTTGATTTTGTTTTTATTTTTATTATTCTATTAGAGTTGTCCCAGTTTTCTCCCATTGCTCTCCCCTTCCCTGCCCAACCCCTGTTCCCACAGTCAGCCCCCACCCTGTTGTCCTTGCCCATGGGTCATTCACATATGTTCCTTGAGTAGACCCTTCCCCTTTTTTCCTCTCTTACACCTTGATTTTAAAAACTTGAAGTTTCTAATACTTTTTAAACTTGTAATTCTTAAAAAATACACATTTTATTAAAGAAACATTCATTGCTTTTCTCCACCTACCTTTTTAACTGATCCAACTGTGATAGCTTTGATACACTGAAGATTCTCATTAATATTTTTTCTTTCTTAATAACTTATTTGTAATTCTTGGATGCCAGGCATTTTCCTTCATCTGAAAGGGCCTAGCTTTATGAAGAAATTACTACTTTGGCTGAGTGTGTGGAAACTTGGCTGAAATTCAGTTTTAATCTAAAATTTTGGACTTATACAGGGTAGGGCAAAGTAGATTTATAGTGGTGAGTACACAAAACAGAGAGTTTATTCTTGTATTTTATTAATCATTGTATTATTTCCCATTCAAAACACTGTACATTTACCTTTACCCCACCTTGTATATTACCCGACAATGTTGAAAGAAAAATTCTTAGTTTTTATATAAACCTCCCTTAAAGTATCATCTCCTTATGTTACCTGTTTCAGAAAAATTAACTAAAGATGAACAAAAAGTAATTTTATGAAAACTTAGATGGTAACTACTCCTTGATTTCAGATATGCATACAAAGTATGTAAGGTGTACACTAGAAAGGCTTCTTATAAATCTTGCGTATTGGTTTCTTTGACACTTCTTTGCACAGGAGGCATTCCTTGTATATGTCTTTAATCTGAATGTGATAGACCAAGTTTCTACAGCACTGGCCCAGAGCAGAGGGAAGGTACAGAGATGATACATCCTACTTAGAAAACAACATGTCAAATAAGGAAAGGCATGGACCTTTGAGAACTAACCCAAACAAGTTGGTGGCTGAAGGGAGGGGTGTCGTAGGAATCAGCCCACTGGTCAGTTTTCAGCTGGAGTGGAGTGAAGCCCCTGCAAATTGGGTGTTCACTGTGGCTTCAGCCAGAGCACTCAGTGATAAAAACCCTGTTGCAACTCCATTCTTTCTCTTTATTTCAATAACCAGTTCAAAGATGCAGCTACAGACAAACACAAGAGGAAAAAAAACTTTTTAAAGTAATCTTGCTGAGAAGGAAACAAATAAACCCCCTGATTTAGAATTTATTTTGGGGAGTAATCTCAAGCAGCCACATAAGGATATAAATGGATAAACACTTCAGAGAAGGTTTCTCAAGTCTGAGTAAATTAACAGTGGGAAGCCAAAAGGAGGAAGCCTGGGAACTAGGAAAGCTCTCAGAATACTAGCCCTTTTCCATGTAATACCATTAATCCTATAGCAGCTTAATGAACTGGGTGTTAGCATTGTTATTTTACAGATTGGAAAATGGATTACAGAATACTCATTCATCTCATATGTGAACAGCAGTGATCTAACCAAAATTTTATATCTGGGGTCCAGATTATTTCCATTTTCCCTTCTGCTTCAACAAATGTTTCTCAGAGCTGAGTTGAGTGAGGCATCCTGACAGAACACATGTTGCATAACTGACAGTGTAGTAAAGTACATTTGGTTATTTATCACTTGTAATTCACAATCTTGTTCAACAGATATTTTTGATCATATAAATCTACTAGAAGCCAAACATATTTAAAAGTATAGGTGTTTTTTATGCTATAAAAGAAAAATACGAAAATTATCCTACATTTATCTCTTGGGGAAATAAAAATAAATTAAAATGAAACATAGAAATGCAAGATGGACAAAGTTTGTTGTATCTCTGGTCCTGACTCTTTTCTTCATCTTGTATTTTAGACGTGTGCTTTAGTCCATGTACATATATGTGTGTATATAATCATTTTTTCATGGAGCAAGTATTTAAAGTTCTATTACAGAGTTGGAATGAAATGACCTTAAAATGGACAAACTATTATCGTAGATAAAGCAGAAAAACCAATGAGGACTAGAATGTAATAGAATCAATATAGTAAATGTAAAAATTGATATGAGTGTAATAAATCAGACTAGTGTTAGTAAGGTTTGGCTAGTACTCTTGAAGGGTTTTAGAAGTTCTCAAATTTAGTACTTGATCAGTAGAGCTAGAAATCATTGGGTTAGCAACAACTTTTCATAGAAGGGGAGCTGTAATAACTGAGACATTGTATTTATCCACAAGAACATAAACACATGAAGGTATCAGAGATCTTCAGAAGGAAATATTAGTGTTAAAACATTTCCTTGATTAGTTCTGTCCCAGAAACATGAGTACAAGAGGCAGGATATATTTAAGGAAATATAATCTTCATTATAGTGCATTGAAGATATGATGGAAAAACAGCTACATGAAGATGTCAAATTCATTCTCTTCATCTTTGTTGTAATTATGATCTAATGTTTTCAACAAAATTCAAATACTGATGTTCTGATTTTTATATATTTGTTCATTTATCTGGGGCACAAGAAAGACAAATGAAATCTTGGCTACTTTTATTTTCTTTCTGTTGTGTAATATAAATAATTACAATAGTTATTTCCTTTTGGCTAAATTTATGTCTCTTCATTTTATCTTCATATGGCATACTTTATATATTATACTTTATAGTATACTTCAATAATAAAATTTATGTGAGTATAAAATATTTCATGGGACAGTAGAAGAGGTTAGTTTTCTCTTAGATTATTCAACATACAGTTTAATGTCTAGGGAATAGTCCCCATTTTTACTTATTTTCTAGCTGCATTAAAAAAATGGTTTCTTGAGAACCTTTGAACCAAATGGAAACAAACTTTTTCAACAGCAATAGAGTTTAGTTTTTTGTTTTCTTTTGAGTGAAATAAAGTTCAAAATACTCCACGATTGTGTGTTTAATTTTCTAAAGTTATTGGCATTTTTAAAAATGTTTTTATTCAGTTAATTAGTTAGAGACAAAGTCACAGATACATAGCAGAAGAATAACTACAGCAAGAGAATTGTGTAGAAAGAATTTATGTGAATTGAGAAGAATAAAGAAGAGAGTAAATGTTGAGATGACTGTGACTATAGGAAGCCTTTTCTGGCAGGAAAGGGGAGAGCAGTCTACAAGTTTTCAAACTCTTGATGAAGTGTCTGCCTCAGGAAATTGAAGACCGAATGGTTTAAAATGGGCTCATGATGGTTAGTTTCCCCTTAGTTTCTGTCTTGATATAAGCATTGATAAAGATGATTAGGCCCAGGCAGTTTATGCAAAATTTTTCCTCTGGAGGAAACACAATGTCTGAGATGATGGAAAGGGTACGACAGTCATATTCTGTGTTGTCAAAAGAATTGATCTGCTACCTTCTGAAGTTTCTTGTTCACTTCTAGGGGTGGAAAATGACTTTGAAAGCTTTAACCTCAAAATAAAATTCCAAAATGAGAGGCAACAAGTATTTATTTGAGATGAAAAAAGAATTACATCTGAGGGCATTGCTACAGGCAGAAACCTAAATTATGGGGTGAGAAAGCAGAGTTTGTTTTTGTTGTTGCTTTGCTTGTTGGCTTTTAATGAGAAAAGGAAGGGAAATAATTGCATGAATAGAAGAAAGGAATTTCTGTTGGTGCTAACAAACTAAGTTACTCTTCAGCTATGCATGGCTGGTTCCTAATTATAAAGAACGTCTGTAATCATTAGTTCTTGTGGTCCTATCTGCTTTCCTGTATCTCTGCAACCAGTAGTTTGCAAGACAGTGTTGATTTGGCCCAGTTGAGGAGTAAGACCTGCAAGTCGTTTCCTCTAGAATGGCTACTCTATCTCAGTTTTAAAATGGCCTCATTTACATCAACTTTTTATAATGGAAGGGCTACTTAGAATCATTACTTTGTACTATTTTTCCATCCTTTTCTTAAAAAAAAGTTTTAAAAACATTAGAGGGGAAGAGATGGAGAAAGCGGGAGAGAAACATCGATGTATGAGAGGTACCATACGTTGATTAGTTGCCTTTTACATGCCCTCAACTGGGGACCTGGCCTGTAGCCGAGGCATGTGCCATGACTGGGAATAGAACAGGTAACTTTTCAGTTCACAGGCTGGTGCTCAGTCCACTGAGCCACACCAGCCACGGATCTTTTTCCATCCTTGTAACACTTCTGAGGGACCATGAATATCCATGGCATCAAAGGAAAGACAAATTAAGCTGCTTCTTTTTTTAAAAAATCATACCCACAAATGTTTATTGAGTTTCTGTGACCTCAGAGACACTCTCCTCTTTCAGGGACACCTTAATTGGAAGTGTGCCTCCATTTTCTTCTTATTTTGTCCTATTCTGTGGAATCAGGGCAGATTTATCATATAAAGCAGAATTCTGGTCAGTGAACAATGACAAGGTACCGTTTGGTGAACATCTGTGATTTTCCAGGCCCCATACTAGGAGATTTACAAACACTATAAATTATAACACCAACTCAACATGGCAAGGTTCTGTGTTCATCATGAGCTGTTGTTTGAACTCATGCTGCATTTCAAAGAAAATCCAACATCCATAGCCTGCCATTCAGGATGTTCCTTGCTGTGTTTCCTCTTTTGTTTTATTAATTTCTGGTATTTCATTTCCTGTGTAGTATTTTTTCAGACTAGTCTATTTACTCCTCCTAAAGTATAAAACCTGTGCTTCTCTGCTTATATTTTTTTCTTGCAGTTCCCATGATATGACACATTATCACCCAAAATACAATTTTAGTATTATTCTTTCCTATGGTACAGTCCAGTTTTGTTTTTGTTGTGGTTATTGTGTTTGTAAATATTTAACAAATTATATGTATTCACCTCATAATTTGACCAAAAAGTGTTTCACAGCAAGGAAGGCCTTTCTGGGAGCACATATTTTCATCTCTATATACCTAACCCTTCTCATTGTAGGAGCTTGCCCATAAAAATTCCTTAATATGTTTGTGTTGAATGAGGGGCCACTGTATACAAAGCACTTTCTTATTGTAAGGTGTCAGTATCCTGCATGCTGTGAAGGCAAAGAGAGTGTAAGGCAAAGTCGATATCTGTAAATTATTGTCTTAACAAGGCAAATGTCCCACAGTGTGGTCAAATAAGTCAAATATCGTTGGTGTAAAAAAGCATTTTGTAAGTGTGAAAATGTGATAGAGGATCAAGAAGTTCAAAGGAGGCAGATGCCACAATAACCATGGTGATCAGACAGGACTTAATGGAAAGGGCAGACCCGAGATCAGCTGCAAAGACAAGTCACATTTGAATAGGTGGGGAAAGAAGGTGTTCCAAATGATGGAAAAGTGCAAGATGGGATCCATTTGGATTCAGGGATGAAGCAAAACAGATTTGAATTCTGGGTTGAAACATTCAGACTGAGCTTCCTGGGTAATGGGCATTAGTCCAGGTCGTTAATTGATGTGGGAAGACAAGGCAGTGGTAGTTATAAGAAGTAGCTTTGGGGTCAGATACCTGGCTCTACTTTAAGAAACTTCCTAGGTATTTGTTTTATTAAGTTTCTTCTGAAAAATTGAGATAATAAATTCAACTTGGTTGTTGCAAGGTTTAAATGATAAAATAATTAGAAGAGATCCTGTCAAACGGCACTAATATATAACATGCAGAAAACATTAGCTTCTATTGGGAATTTGATAACGTTAACCTAGTGGTGTTGTATATGTGAACATTTGGAATGTATATTAATTTTAGGCAGAAAAAACCCAGTTAAGGGTTATAAAGTTAATGCATCATATGAGATTGTGGTACATGGTGCTTTACAAGAGCACTAAGTTAGTGAGAGTTAAGGGAATAGTATGATGGGCATTAAAATAAAGCTGTCATCAGGATTGGTTTTGGTGAATGAGAATAATATAAGGTATCAAAGAAAATATGAGGTTTTGAGTTTGAAGGACAGAAAATATGATAATAGCACTGGTTGCAGTAGAAGTTGTATTTGAGAGAGTTGATACTGAGTGACACAGTGTTGACTCTGATGTATGCCTCACACCCAGGAGCCGCTTAGTGAATGTCTGCTTTTGATGAGCAGGATTAGTGGGGCATCCATTTTTCACCACGTAGTGGTGAGGCTGTGTATGCTTTTATTTAAATAATCATTGTACTTACATGCAGGTATTTTTATATACAACCTAGAGATCGTATCATGAAATAAAATGAAGGAAATGTAAATAAACTCTGACTTTTTTCACTTAACCCCTAGTATTTGTTCAGTTGCAAATGACTATTCTCTGTCCCTTTAATATAGGATTTAGATATAATTTATCTTTTATCTAGAGAGACATTGGCTGCTATATTTCACAATCTTTTTATTTTACCAATGAGAGCATATTGGTGAAGGCAAATATTACTTAATAGTAGTAGCATTAATTCCCCATAATTTTATAATGGCCACAGCTATGTGAGAACTTTGAAATCAGGTCTGACTGCAAATGCAATTCTTTGTATTTTATAAGAGTTGTATTCATACAATCTTCCAAGAGGGCCTGTCATGAACATGAAACCAGATTTGTATTTGACATATGCAGAGGCACACTTCTTAGTCTGGTGCACATTTCTTTGCTAATCATTAGCCTATGCCAATTGGCTCTTACTCAGCAAATGTCATAGATTCTGATAACCTGAATAAGGTAATGGAAAAGTCTCCTGTTTTCTCTTCACTGTCAAATTAAAAATGCCAAAATATTTTAATTATATGACCTTGCCAGAAGATCCTCAGGTTCTCAGGAGTAAGATTGGATAAAATCATTTTATATATATTCAAAGTACCCTATAAGCCAGTCAGCCCAATGGTTAGAAAGTGAATCCTGAGTTGACTCAGGGTTATTCTTAGCTTTAAAGCTAATGGTTTATGGCTTTGTCTAGTTAATGGAGCAAGTAGAGTATATAATTCACAGCTTCACTGCAGAGGCTGAAAGGCTGTTATTTTCAGTAACCAAATGAATTTACCTGTCCTAGAAAAGGAACTAAAAGTTGCATGTGTAGTTATTAGCAAATGCAGTTTGATTACCAATCCACCTGTGGTAGGAAGAATTTTTAGAGGGTCCCTAAGATGTCTGCCCGCTGATGCACATGCCTAGTGTAGTCCTTTCCCCTTCAGTGCAAGCTGGACTTGTAAATAAGATTGTTATCACTCCCTTCATTATAGTGTGCTATATGGCGAAAAGTATTTTGCAGATGTAGTAAGTTCCTTAATCAGTTGACTTTGAGTTAATCAAAATGGAGATTATCCTGACCTAAGAAACATTTAAAAAAGCAGGAAACAGGAGCAGATGTTTACAAACTGGCCTTCAAAAAAAGGTAAACTCCCATGTTTTGGAAAGGGCTAAATGGCAGGTAAGGACTAGAGACTACTAGCACCTGGGTTACCTCTGTTCTATAACCACAAGGAACTGAATTCTGCCAACAACCGGAATAAGCTTTGATTTCCAATATGTGCAGACAGTGAGTGCTCTCACTTACGTCATTTCTGGACTTCGGACTGCCAGGAGCTGTGAGGTGATAATTTGTGTTGTTTTAAGTCACTAAATTTCTGGTAATTTGTACACACCAATAGAAACTAACATACTACCCACATATCTATTTTCATTTTACCCAATTTACATGGGGGCAGAAACAACTTTTGGAAAATGGATAAAAACTTTCCAGAGATGAAGAGTAGGCATATCCTGGTGTATCTAGTAAACTGTGGACCAGCAGTGTGTGGTTGACAGTGACAACGGAAAGCAAGTTATCAGGCTGCACTGTGTTACCCATAAGAAAAAAAAATAATCTGTATAATGGTATCATCCTTGTAGAGTCTGACTCAGCAACCATGACCGGAACCTGTCCAGAACTGGGCACTACTCATCCTCCTGACTTTGGTGACTTTTATGCACCTCGGAGATACAGTTTCTTGAGTAAAATTGGAAGAATCATGTGATTCTTTGTGTCTTGCACCAGCGGTGCCCTCTAAGAAGTGGTTGTGCTTAGAGGACTGGGTAAGTTCTCCTGATAAGAGAAAATGTGGTGGAAGGTCGAGTGGTAATGTCAGCACAGGCAGGGAAGGGGCAGTCCTGTGGGCAGCAGTCCAGGGCAGGCTGCAAGCACTTATCTGTGGAGGCTGCAGCAGAGCGAGCAGTAATGAGCAGCAGGTCAGGTGGCATTTCTGGCAGAGCCACTGGCAATTACTGAGAGCACAGTCACAAACAGCAGCCTCGGACCAGCCAGAGCCCAGCAGGAAGGAGCAGCATCCTGATTGTATCCCTGGGAGCATATGGGATGCTTCATGGACAGGACGATGATTGTGTGTGGGAGGGGGCAGTTAAAAGAGGTCTGAGGTCTGGCCATTTTACCAGTGAAGGATATTAGACTGTCAAATTTGGGTTTGGATTTCTAAGGTGATATCTGTTACCTGCTCTCTTAGAAGTATCTAGGCATGCTGTTGTACAAGTTAAAAACAACTTTACCCAGGGTAGTTTATTCAGATGTGTGTTGTGTCCATGCAACTCTTCATGAATGTTAATTGAAACTTTCTAGAAGCAATGGAGATCTTTAGATAGCTTTTGTTTCTTTTCAAATTATCCCAGTGGTCAAGAGAATAATGCTGCATCCTCTCACGTACTAGTTCACGTTCAGCATACATCTGAAGGACTTAAACATTCCTCTGTTCATTCTATGTTATGACATGCCTTTCTGTATGTTTTACCATTCTTCTGCCTTTTCTACTTCGGAAATCTTGATTGCTGTCTCCTGCATTGACTTCTCTTTAACTTGTCTTCAAGTTACTTTTTTCAGATGTATAGTTGAATGAATCCCATAATTTAGCACTTGTCTAGATCCATCTCTTCTCGCAAATTGCTTATCAATAATACATAGATTTGTTGGTTATATGTCTGTCATGACTGTATTTTAGGCCTACTCTTTTTTTTATTAAAAACATTAATTGATAGTTTTCTTTATACTAGAATGAAAGTGACTCATGATTTTTATTTTTGTGATACTTTTAAAGCAAAGAATTCCATAGTGGTTATTGTATGTTAACCAAAGCATTTATTTATGGTTGACCCTCTCTTATTTTTAAATTATATTCATGTCCTATACTACATATACTGCTACATATATGAAGATAGCCTATAGTATGTACATGCTTTCTCAGTTTTTCAGTTGCTGTAGCTTATAAAACTTGGTAATTGTGCTTTAATAACAAAATAAAATAAATTTGTTTATTATGTGTTTTCTTTTTAGTTTGCACTCCTTTTGAGACAGGGAGGGAATAGCCCTTTCTTAAGGAAGGAATAGTAGCACTGTTCAAATGAATATTACCATAGTTCATGTTGGATGAAGCTTTGTTCATAAACGCTGACATTTCATTAATCCCATTATTTAATATCTGGTAAGCCCTGGCTGCCTACATGGTTGAGACATTGCCCAGTTGCCAAGAGGGCAAGATCCAGAGTCAGATTACCAGGGTTCAAATTTTGACTCCATCACTTACTGATAATACGAATTTGGTCAGAGAGCATAACTCCTCCTCCCCCATCTGTGAGTTACTTTATTTATAAAATAGGAGATGATAACAGAGTAGCTGTGAGGATTAAATGAATTTATGCATTGTTCTTAGAATAATACCTGGCACATATTAAATGTTTGATAAATATTAGTAAATGCATATATAATTGACCCATACTGATGTATTTTATAAAATTCACACTTGCCCTTGAGAATTGTAAACTGCACAGCACATAATGGAGTTTTAGTTTTGTCTGTAGTTTAATGCTACACTGATGTCTGATTGTGAGTGAAGCGCCTCAGATTCTTCTGTGGTTTTTGTCTTCCAGAAAGATTGAATTATCTTTGGAAGTTGTCAGATCAAAGTACCATGACAGTGGTTCAAAATACCTGAACTTTGAGTTTGCCTTGCAGAGGTTGCAGTTTCCTTGGAGGTCAATTTCAGCAAATGACACATAAAAACAAACGAATCCCTATCCGATGCCTAAATCTTCAGTAGAACATGAGGCAGAATGCTCTGATTTCAAACAACTCTGAATGTGAGAATGTTCTTCCAAATAATGAACTGAAGTTTATATTATAATTTCTACCCAGAGTTCTAAGTTCTGTAGCCACATGAAATAGCCCTGGGACTTAAATATCTGTGAAGACTGGTACCAGTCCTCCCCTGTCTTCTCTTCTCCAAAGCAAACTAGTTAATCTTCAGAAGCCCCAAACTGCCCACTTTCTGTTCCCCTAAGAGATGCATTCATTCTGTCCTGTCCTATTGGAAATGGCAATAAATTCAGGATCTAGCTTTCTGGTCTCTAATTATTATAAAACCAAATTAGCTAATTGTATTTTATCCATAAGATTAGGAATAACACTATATATATTTTTATCATAAAAATAAAAGGGTATATAAAACACCCCAAGTCTTCACTTCTTGAGACTTATCCATCCTACTTTGAGTTAATTATGCAGAATCATAAAATATGCATATTATAAAATTTGGGTTGCCTTTCTATTACAGTCCTTTGTAAGTTCCAAATCTAATTTTGTCTTTAAAGTGAGGTATGTTGACTAATACTTATATAGGTATCAGGTCATGAGAAAAAACTTAAAAAAAAAACCTTAGTGGTTAAATAATGAGCATTTTAAAAAGTAATTATGTAATAAAAGCTTTGCTTTTTAGTGTTCAAAAAATAAAAAAAAGTAATTATATGGCTTAATGGTAAAAACATTGGTGAAGTGTTGACATACATAACATCTCTACACTATGTTCGATTTATGCCATAACCAATTTAGAATGCATGCTAGATGATTATAAAAAGTAGACATGAGAAGGAATATTTGTAGTAGCCCAGAAAAGCAATTAAAAGCTGTTGACAGAGAAATATTTTATTTAAGAAATGTATATGACAATAAAGTAAGGAGGTTTTGTGGTTTAGACAGTAATAAAGAGTAAAAGATGCAACATCAAGAATTCTGGAATCTTGCTTACCCTAATGTTACCATCTATGATTTCACAGCTTTGTAAAATGAGGTGACTGGACTAATGACCCTTGAGCTTTCTTCCACTGTTAATCTCTATAGTTCTAAAGTCTGCACCTCTGATTAGTTTGAATTTGTGGATTTTGGAGGTTAAAATAATCTTTTAGGCTATTGAGAATAGCCTCAGAATATACATATAGATATGGGTGGTATATAAGTATTTTCACTGGTTAAATCTCAGAGTGATAGTGGCTTTGTGGTTATGTCAGACCACTGAGCAATTGTAAGGATAGGTGCATTTTTATTCTCATTCTATGCAGATAATTATTGACTAATTTGAATTACTTAATATTTGAGGACAAATATATAAAAATACATATTTTTTCTAAAAGTGTTTGAATATAACTTAAATTCTAAGATTTGAAAAGTCTGTGTTCATTTTCTTTCAATGCAGAGATCACATCCTTTCTTCATGAAAATGTGGAGTAAGCCTTTCTGGGAGCATATATACTATTGGTTTTAATGCCGTGGCTCTCAGATTTTATTGTTCATAAAGCTCAGGTTAAGAATATGAAAAGACAATATAATATAATTATTAATATCTAATACTCAATCCAGAAGTAATTGAGATTCAGTCTGCCGGTGTAAGGCCCAGAAACCTCAATTTTTAAATAAACACTCCAAGTAATTCTGATTCAGAGGCCCCATACTTTGAAAAATGCTGCTAAATTGCCTGGATCAAGAAAACAAATATAAGTTGCCTATAAAGTATTGTATTAAAATATCTGTGCCAATGCAAATTGTGGCACCTACCCAAGAGAGAAGCCAAATACAGTCTCACATGACTTGAAGCATTTAGATGACTACATTTCTAAAACAATAGTAGTATTTGTAAAATTGGTCTGAATTTAAATTTGAAAGAGTTATTTTATTTACTTTATCTTATTTATTTTATTTATCTTCCTGTCTTTGCCCAATAAATTTTTCTGATGTAAAATCACATCTATGAGTAAAACAAAATATTATAAAGAATACTTTGCCTCCAAATAATTTTCAAAAATATTCGACAATGTTGTTATTTTCTAGAAAATTCACAAATTTGTGAAAGCATTCCTACTGACAGCCCTTTTTATTGCTGCAATTGACTTTGACAACTTTGTAAAGCTGCCTTTCTAAAACAGACTCAAATAGTGTCTAAGTGATGAGGACAATAATAGAAGGTCTGCATGTGCCATGAAAATGTAATATTGGGGATAATAGACCAACTAAATAAATTTATGCTGACATTTTTGGGTTAAAATAGGTTCTTCAGAAGGCTCCGTTAGTGCTACACCCCTAAATAAAAGGTCATCCTTTTTAATGTATTTTTCCACAAAGTCTGTGGTGATTGTGATGGAATGTCACAGGTCATTACAGATCTCATTGTAAAACTCTTTCCTAGGCCTCTTCTTCTCCACATTCTTTAGTGCCCAGTGGGTAGGAAGCTGTCCTATTTTATTTCCACAATCTGTGTGGCCCTCTAGGGTTTGAATATGTTTTAGGACTACTTGTGATGTTGAAAAAAATTAGTCAAAGTAATGTAACAATAAGTCCAGGTTTTTATCATCAAAAACATGCCCTCTCCTATATATGAAGTTATGAAGGCAGTGCAGTAAAGATCTAAACCCTTCAGGAGATTTTTAGGTGTGGAAGGATTGCATTGACAACCAGGAGATGATTCTGATTTAGTTCTTTGAGCAAATAGAAATATACAAGATACTGTATTTTAAAAATTAACTATGGAAGTGAAGATAGAAACAATAAATAATTTTTAGATTTGCAAATTTATACTTAGTTTAATTTGCTATGGTTGGAGCATTTAAATTTTATTTGAACTGATGTACCTACTTGTGAAGTTGGTCAACTGATTCAACAAAATGAAATTCTCGACAAGGAAATTGCTTCTTGTTACAATATGTACTTTTAAAAGGCATTTATTTGAGCAAAGGAAGGCTTGCAATCCAGGGCATAGAGTCAGGTAACAACCTAATTGTACTCTGGAGAGAACAAAGAAAGGCAAGCTTATAAAGCTAGGGCTGCTTGCACTGTCCTCAGTGCAGTCTTCTTTATGCAAATGAAGGGTTCTGGCTAAATTAATAGGAATTGGTTGAGCTCAATATGCAAATGAAAGATGTTGGTTGGTAAAAATTTCTTACTCTTTTCAAAGTAAGAAATGCAGATGGTCTGGTTGTCATTGTGAAGAGGAGATTAAAGTTCAGTCTTGGGTGGAAAGTTGAAAAGTTCATGGAGAAACATGCTGGGTAGAACATATGTAAGACAAACTTCTTGGCCTCCAGCTCCATATTAGTTCCCTGGAAATAAATGACTGCACCTGGCTCCATTTACAGATTCTACTTTAGTGCACACTTGCCTTACAATTATTTATATTAAAGTTGTACTCAGTTTTGAGTCAATTGCTGATGAGCTATTATGCAAATTTTATGTGGATGTTGCTGTTTAAGTCACATGAGAGAATTTTTGTTCAGCATTTGATCCCTCTGTATCTGGCTTAAAGCTTGCCTTGATTCCTGCAACCTTGCCATAGACTTAATTTCATTTTTATTTTAGTTTGTTTTTAAAAAAATGTCTATTTTATTAATCAAATAAGTTTTTCAAACAATATTATAGTATTGAAGAAAATATTTGTGAAATAATAACTATATTTAGGACTATATTATACCAATCTTTGAAAGGGAAAACATAGGGAAAAAACTGCTCTCTCTCTAGAAGTTTGGTTAGATACGCAATATTAAGGTGAACTGTGTATTACATAAGAACATTTCTAGGACTTGGTTTTGTGGCAAACCTTTTTGTGTAGGAGAGCTCCTAAGAGTTGACTATTGCCTGTGGTGGAATTTTTTGTCTTGTCTTTGTAGCTAAAATTTTTTTGAATTTCAAAGAAATTCAGGTAAAAATTTACAGAGGTGGTGAGGATTTTGCAAGGCATATTATTTGTCAGAATAGGCTGAGAAGGGAAATGATTTGGTGAAGCTTAATCTGGGTCTAAAGAATAAGAAAAAATATCCAGATGAAAAAGTACATGGAGTATGCCTCATGAAGAGGAAATGGCATGACAGAGAATGTAGAGAAAACTTGGAGTAAGCTAAAATGTCTGAATACTGACACAGATTTGTGGTGCTGGCAGAAGAGGTGAAAGAGGTAGGAAGACCATACCATAAAGGGTCATCTACATTTTACTAAGGAGAATGCCATCCGAAATTTTTCTGCATAGCAGTGTGATCCCAACTTAAAATTGTAAGTAGGACATTATTTGCCTTAAAAATCATTTAAGCAGCAGTGTGGAGAATGAATAGGAAGTGTGAATGTTAAACTGAAGCCACAGTCTTCAATATGGGGGATGATGTAGTAAATTAGATGAGAGTTGATCGATACAGAGAAGTACAAAGAGAGGAGTGTTGGGATATAAACCTAATTACATGGTAGAACCTATGTGCAATGAGGTTGAGAGGGCGAAGTCAAGATCATTCCTATTAATAGCCGAGGGCTGCATAACTCTGGACAAGGTCAGAACATAGGAAGCACGGCAGGTGTGAAAGCAGTGAAGTGATCATAGTTTACTTTGTGTTCACGTTTACTTTTTTACCCCAGTGGGATATCCAGTAAGTAGTTTACAAATATGACCTTGTAATAAAAGCATTAGACGTTTTGCTAAACATGTGGCATGCATAATGTTATTTAAATATCAATATTTTCCTCAGTCAGACTATGAATATTTCCCTTTTACACATGCAACTGTAGTCTTAGAGAGGTTAATACCTGAGCTTAATTGCTAGAAAGTAGTGGAAATGGTTTTGGATTCCAAATGTTTCTAACTTTAGAGCCTGTGTTTTCTGGTTTGTTTTTATTTTTATTGACTTTCTTTTTTATAGAGAAGTTTTAGGTTCACAGCAAAAATGAGATGGCACAGAAATTTCCCATATTTCCCCCCACCCACGAATAACCTTCGGCATCATCATCATACCACGCCAGAGTGGTTCATTTGTCATCACCTAAAGTTCATAGCTTGCATTACAATTTAACATTGGTGTTGAATACTCTATAGTTTTGAGCAAAAATAAAATGACATATAGCTACCATTATGATATTATGTAGAGAATTTTGGCTGCCATAAAAATCCTCTGCACTTATTCATCTCCCCCTCCTTCTAAACCCAAGAATCCACTGATATTTTTACTGTTTCCATAATTTTGCCTTTTCTAGAATGTCGTACGGTTGGAATTATACAGTTGTAGCCTTTTCACACTGAGGTCTTTCACTTAGTAACATGCATGTAAGGTTCCTCCTTGCCCTTTTGTGTCTTGATAACTCATTTCTCTTTAGCGTTGAATAATGTTAGATTTTCTAGTTGTAACACAGTTCATTTCTCCACTCATCTACTGAAAAACATTGTGTTTGCTCCCAAGTTTTGGCAATTGTGAATAAAGCTGCTATAAACATCTGTGTGTAAGTTTTTGTGAGGACATAAATTTTTATCTCCTTTGGCTACCCAGGGGTGCTATTACTATACAATCCTAACTGTCTTAAAAAAGTGGCTATGCTATTTTGCATTGGCACCAGCAGTGGATGACAGTTACTAATGCTTCACATCCTCACCAGCATTTGGTGTTGTCAGTGTTTTGGATTTTGTTGTATTGTTTTTAAATTAATAGACTTTCATTTTAGAGCAGTTTTAGATTAAAAACAAATCAGAAAGGAAAAGAGAACCCATAGTATTTATCTTCCTCTCCCCAACATACCCCATCTTTGTACCAAGTTTCCCTTATTAATATCTTACATTAGTTTGGTGCATTTTTTTTTTTTTTTTTTACAAATGATGAGCCAATGTTGATACATGGGTTTTCTTTCATGGATCGTACTTCAGGTGTTATAGCTAAGAAGTAATCTCCAAACCTAAGATTGGGAAGATTTTCTCTTACATTATTTTCTAGGAGCTTCATCATTTTGCATTTTACATTTAGGTCTTTGATCCACTTTGAGTTAATTTTTCAAATTTTCAATTTTATTCATTTTTGAAAAATTTTAAAGAGATTTCAATTAGTTGTCATTCAGTATCATTTTTAATTAGTTTCAGGTGTACAGAATGGTGGTCAGACATTTGTACATTTACTCAGTGTTCCCCCCAGTAAGTCTAGTTCCATTTGGCACCATATGTATAGTTATCATATTATTGACTTTATTTTTGTGTGTGAAGGTATAAGATCAGAATCTAGATTCATTTTTTATGTGAATATTTAGCTACTCTAGCAGTAGCTATTGAAAAGACAATCTTTTGCCAAAAGTCAGTTGACAATATTTGTGGGGGTCTACTTCTGGGCTCTCTGTTCTGTTCCATTGATTTGTTTACCTATATTTTTCACCAATGCCAAATGATCTCTGTTACTGTAGCTTTACAGTAAGTCCCTATGCCATCCAGTGACAGAGCTCTGACTTTGCTCTTCTCCTTCAAAGTCCATGGCTCTTCTAGGTCATATACCTTTCCCTATAAACTTTAGAATCATTTTTGCTGATGTTTATAAAATAAATATCCAGAATTTTTATTGCAATTATATTGAATGTATAGATCAAATTGAAAAGAGTTGACATTAACAGTAATAAGTCTTCCTTCATGAACTTGAGATGTCTCTACATTTATTTAGATCTTTTTTTTATTTCATCAGAGTTTTATAGTTTTCTTCATAATACTCTTGTATATATTTGTTAGACTTATATGTAAGTATTTCATTTGGGGGATTTCAAATTTTAAATTCATAATGTTCATTGCTAGTATGTTGGCAAGCGGCTGACTTTTGTGCATTAGCCTTTTATCTTACAAACTTGCTGTAATCACTTGGTTGCATGAGACTTTTTTCTTTTTGTTTTTGTTGATTTTTGAGACTTTCTACATATGTAATTATGCCATGTATTTTAAAGAGTTTTATTTCTAGCCCTGGCTGGCGTAGCTCAGTGGATTGAGCACAGGCTGTGAACCAAAGTGTCGCAGGTTCGATTCCCAGTCAGGGTACATGCCTGGGTTTCAGGCCATGACCCCCAGCAACCGCACATTGGTGTTTCTCTCTGTTTCTCTCCCCTTCCCTTCCCTCTCTGGAAATAAATAAATAAAATCTTTATTAAAAAAGAGTTTCATTTCTTCCCAGTCAATGTACCTTTTATTTCATTTTTTTTGTGTGTATTAGCTAAGACAATATTGAAATGAAATGGCGAGAGGTGGCATCCTTGCCTTGTTCCTGATCTTATGGGGAAAGCATTGCATTTTAACAGCATACCATTAAGTATGATGTTAGCTGTAGGTTTTTGGTAGATACACTTTATAAAGTTGAGGAAATTTCCCTTTCTTACTAATTTGCTGAGACTTTTTTATTATGAATGGATATTAGATTTTATAAAATTATTTTTCTTTCTTTATTCATTTGTATGATTTTTCTTATTTTTTTCTGTTGATGCGGTGGATTACATTCATTGATTTTGAACACTGAACCAGCCTTGCATACCTGCAGTAAATCCTACTCTATTGTGGTTTACAGTTCTTTTAATACCTTATTGGATTGGATTTGCCAATATAATGTTGAGAGCCTACATTCAAATCACTCCCTTATTGTATTCTAGGAGAGAAATTTTAATATGGGACTTAAAAGTATATATGAGATAATTAAGGTCAAGGAATAAAAGTAAACTATGGTGTTTGAAGCCAAGAATTAATAGTAAACAGATTGATAGTATCATTAATAATAGTAGCATCTTACATTGTTGAATTTTTTTTATATCAGGTAGTATTGTAAGTAGTTTAACAAGTATTTACTCTTTAAAAATGTGCTATTGGCACTGGCCAGTGTGGCTTAGTTGATTGGAGCATCATCCCATGCACCAAAAGATCAGTGGTTCGATTCCCAATTGGGGCATATGTCTGGGTTGCAGGTTCGATCCCTGGTCAGGATGTGTATAGGAGGTGGCCTATGGATGTTTCTCTCTCACATTGCTATTTCTCACTTTCTGTCTCTCTTCTTCTGTCAGAAAAATCAATAAACATGTTACAGATGGAGAAAGAGACTCACATCTGGAGGCCTCTCTTCCCCACCTTGGTTCTTGTCTTGCTTTCAACGAACTCAAATGAGAGACAAACACGTATAGTGGGAATGAAATAGCAAGTTTATTTTATAAAACACATGCAAGCACAAAGCTGCAGGCAAGCACCCAACTAGTCTAAGTGTCACACATATAGAGAAACGAAAGTTTTTAGTAAGTTTGTTAGTAAGCTTGTTCTATACACTTGAACTAAGGCTACAGTTGGGTGCTTAGCTAAATCTAAGTATGCCAACTGTTGGGGTTAAGGAGTTTATATACCTCAGCTGGCTTCTAGGTCCCCTCTCCTTCCTCCTTGGGAATAATGTACAACTACACAGGCTTTCTTTCTCAGCTAATGAAGGCTCTTTGTCTTAGTGAAATTGCTACAGGAACTTCTTTTCCCAGCATAGAATCTCAAGGACTGTCCTCCCTTCCTATACAAGTCCTACTTGCGACAATCAGAATACCAGGCAATCTTAGTAAGATTGTTACAGAAGCTGTACTTGAACAACAATTAAAAAAAAGACTGTTACAGAAACTTCTAGAAGCCCCTTTTCTTGGCACAGTCTCAAGAATTCTTCCCTTCTCACGTGCTATTTTGCTTGTAATGCTCGGGGTACCTGGCAATTTTATCAAACCAAGCTCAAGAACTGCTGAGTCTATTGCTGAGACATCTTTTCCTTTTGCTTCTGACCTCCTGCATTAGGTTCTTTGTTAGATTGCAATGACAAGGGCCCTGCTTTTATTTCCCCTTTGGCCACCCATTTCTAGCTGCTAACTAACATATTTCAAAATTTTTTAATGAAAATATAAAATAAAAACGCACTATTGCTTTTTTAATTATGTTTATCCCCATTTTACAAACGAGTAAAGGTTGAAGTACTGGAAATTTAATTAACATTCCCAAGAACTGGGTTTTAGACACAGATTGTCTCATTCCAGAACTCAACCCTCACCTACCATAAAATACTACCAATTATAATCCTTTAACATTGACTAAGAAGAACTGAAGAATGAGGTTTGAGCTTTGGAAAAGAGATTTTGTAGGTGGGTTTTCAGGGGAAAGATTATATGAACAAAATAACCTTAGATTTGGAGGAAAGGGAGGAGAGAAAATGTTGCTTGACACAAGGGGTTGCCACTTGGGGTGTTTTAGGAGTACACGATATAGCAAGGTAGTTTAATTTACTTGAAGCGAGAAAAGGAGACAGATTCATACTCAAAGCTCTGTCTCCCTGAAGGGAAGATTAGTCATGGCTTATACACACTGTTTGGTCAGTTACATGTTTATTTCTCCTTTGCAGTTGGCTACATTTATCCAGTTGAGGTCCTGTCAGGTTCATCCTGTTTACAGCTGGTTTGCAAAATACTGTGCTATATTTTAATATTTAGCAAGAATAGCATTTAGTAAGAATGCCCCAGACCCTGGGCCCTTGTTTCATCTAACAAATGGGACCATAATTTTTGTACCATCTTTTAGCAATAAGTTGAGGAGATACCAGTTAATTGTATTTTAATTTATTAATATGATATCACACTCTTGCATCTTATTATAAGAATACAAAGTGCTGTTTTATCATGCTATGTGAGGTCAGTGAATTTATCTTTCACACATTAAAGCTTTCATCATTCATGTCATCACTGCTGGGTTCCTTTAAAATATTAGAGAATGAGAAAGCAAGCTGTCATTTTATTTTCCTTAAGAGTTGAACTTGATGACTCCAGGAGAAATTAAGACAGTAAGGAATCAGCAGCAGGTGGCTAAGTCAGCTATATCAAAATACGAAAGGGCGTCATTTGGGGGGGCGATCAACCATGACTAAGCCACCTGTCCTAAGTGTTTTCATATACAGAATACTGAACTTTCTCAACTGTGGAAAAATATAATGTAAGAAATGTGTTATCATTAAAATATAGGTAAACACATGCTAAATGGTCAAGTGGATAATAGTCATCTCAGATTGGTTTTCTCAGCTGCTATTTGAGAAAGCAGAAAGGAATATGTAAAGTTTTATAATACTGTGCTCTTTCAACCATGAGCAGGGTAAGAATAAAGGGTCTGGGAAGTGTAAAAGCTATCATGAGTAAAGGGGCCAGTAAGAATCACAGAATATTTCAAAAGCTCATGATTATACTTCTGTGGATATTCTGCCAGTCAGCTACTTATCTATCTTCTTTAGGAAATACTGCTTTGCTTTTAAAGAATGTCAAATAAATTTGCCAAATTATCTGCTGTGTTAGTGGGAAATGGAAAGGAAAAGTAAGAAAATATTGTAATTGTTTAATATCTGCAGCAATACATTGGTTCCTGGATGATCTGGTTTGTGGCTCAAAATTCCAGCTGACCTAGAAAGCAGTTCATTTTGCTTCAGTGAAGATCCTTAAAAATGAGCCAGTTAAACTCTGACTTCCTCTTTCTCTTTTGGTAGCAAGATAACTTAATCTGAACCACTGTGGTTTTCTAGGTGCTCTCTGCACTATGGATCAACAGATCCAGCAAGCCAGCATCATTTTTATTAAAGAACAAGCTATATGCAGTGCCCTTTTATAAGAGCTATGGACACGTAATATAAATATATTGCTTTAACAATACTGGGTATCATGATGGTAAAACCACCTAAAATTTAGATTCTAAATAAAGTTGGGAAGACAAGACAAATCCATTTAAGACATCAAAGTAATAAGGCAGTGTGTGATTCAGTGCTAACATACGTGGTTTAGATTACAAAACTATCAAAGTTTAGAGAAATAAGACATCAGTGGGTACTGCAGTAGTGCGGTTAATATCATGGAACAACATTTGGTCCTTGGACTCGAATAAAATTTAGACGTTGGACCTGGTCTTCACATTAAAAAAAAAATCTGTTGCTTATATTCCTGTGATTACCTAAGACAGTTCATTTAGTTTCTGTAACATCCCTTCTGTGGGTGTGTGTTCCTTGAGGTATGTGTGTTTCTGTGTGTTTTCTTTGGGGAAGTAGATGGATGTGAGACAAACCTGGGTTCATATTCTGGAACTGCCAGTTATTCCTATGTGATGTAGAGAAAATTATTTAAATTCTCTAATCTTTTACTTTCATTTAGAAGGAGTGAAATATTTCTTCAAAGGATTTTTGTGGATTAGATATAATGATGTTTAAGCATTTAATATAGTACGTAAAAATAATAAACTCTCAGTAAGTAGGAATTGCTAATACTAGTGATAAAAAGTGCAAGATTGCAATCATTTATGTATATTATGGATTTAAAAAAATAAAACTTCATTTATTAATTTTTAGAGAGAGGAGAACGGAGGGAGAAAGGAGAGAAACATCAATGTGTGGTTGCCTCTCACATGCCCCCTACTGGGTACCTGGCCTACAACCCAGGCATGTGCCCCGACTGGGAATTGACCCTTTGTGCTGGTTTGCAGGCCAGCACTCAATCCACTGAGCCACACTAGCCAGGTCTAGATTGTGGATTTTTGTGGTGGCCTCTCTGTCATCATTAATATGAAAACCAAGGAAATGGATTTTGAACTCAATATGCAAATCAAATTGGCTAAGATAATGTAAAAAAATAGTACCAGCATCTTCAGAATTAGTCAGTATTCCTTATACAATAAAATATATGAAGAAGTTTCTTTTTAATATTTTAATTTCTAATGTATTATATTGGGCTTAAGGTAGAAATTGTATATAAAGCTTTTTTGAAAAATTAATCATATGGTTTTTCTGATGTTAACAAATGTCATATGTGTGCATATAAAAATACATTCACTTATAGGTAGATAATAAGCAATTTCATAATTTTATGATGTTCAGAATATGATCAGATAAAGGCAACTGAGGCAAATTACAAATTGTCATTCTTTCCAAAGAGGTGGCAGTGTTAACTGGCAAAAAAGTAAAAAAAAAGAAGTAAACAAATGCAATTTATGTAATTAAAAGCTTTCTTTGTCATGCTTTTCTATAATTGGAATTTAGAGTTGGAGCTGTTTCCTATTTTTGTTTTTGTTTTATATTCATAGTGAAGCTTTAGTAGCTCCCAAGATAAGAAGCACAAATTAGATACAGTATCTAGCTGCAGCATTTAAAAATAGCTACATAGCTATTTCTATTTCTTAAATGCTACTTGGACAAGTTTGTTGTCTCATATTGATTTTTCTTTCTAGCCATAAGATATTTGCTCCTGGGAAATTCTATGTATTGCCTATTCTTTTATTGTTCCATATTTGTGAAAATGTTAAAGCACAGTGTGTAAGAAATGCCAAAGGTAGCCATATCTCTCATATTTAACAGTAAATATCTCAGCCAAAAAATCCAATACCTAAATTGTAAGCACACTTTTTTTGTTTAAGGCCTTGGATATAAACTATCTTTTATTCTTATTGGAAAAGGGATTTTCTTTTAGTCAGAATTAATAGGAATAAAATAAGAATTCAGAAAATGTATGTATTTATATTGTGATTTATATTTGATATCTGGACAAATTTAATAATAGATCTAAAAGCATAGAAAAATAAAGTTCAGGTATTTTAGTATTTATGAAATGCTTTCAGAATCTCATTCTTGAAAAAGTTTTGGAGAACTAGAATTATTATCATTCCTCTAAAAATACCATTTCTTATTTTAAAATTAGCATTTTTAACCTACTTTGAAAATCTAAAGCAGTATGGTAAATCAATACAGTAGAAACCAAGCAAAAGATATATATCTGTATTAATTCTGAGAGTTTAAAATGGAGAAATAGTAAGGTAACGGTATATTTAGAAATTTAGAAAATCAAGTACTCTTTGTGATAGGATAAAGTGTGCCCCATCCCCGATGTTCATATGTTGAAGTTCAAACTACCAGTACCCTACAATGTGACTATATTAGGAGACAAGGCCTTTAAAAATGTAATTAGGTTAAAAAGGGGCCATTAGAATGGACCCTAGTTCAAATGACCATTGTTCTTATTAAGTAGAGATTAGGATACAAGCTACTCAGACTGAGGGGCAGCCATGTGAGGGCACACAATGAAAGAGGCCTCAGAAGAAACCATTCCTGCCACCACATTGATCTTGGACTTCTAGCCTCTCTAACTGTGGTAAATAAATTTCTGTTTTAAGCTACCCAGTTTACATTATTTTGTATGGCAGCCTTAGGAAAGTAGTACAGACAGGTATCTAACTCTCCTAACATTAATATATAGTTCTTAAAATTCCCACTTGGTGGTCTTCCTTCGGAAAAAGGAGTATTGGAATACTCTATTGGAGTATTGAACAAGTGTCCTGAATGAGCCCAAGAATTTTTCCAGACTTATAGAAAATTCAGTGTCTGTGGCCAGGCAGAAGGAATAATAGATTATTAAATAAATAATAATTGATCAAAGAGAGTATCGTCGATGTATATAAAGAGCTTACACACTAGTAATGGTGATAAGCTCTTAATACAAATGAGTATAAGCCAAAATATGCCCTGTTCCATAAGAAAGGTACATGCAGATAAAGAAAGTCCTGAGGGGGGAAAAAACCCTTAATAATTTGTATTCTTTTTTCCAGGGGCCAGGTTAAGGAAGTCTCCTTGGAGCAGTGGACATTTTAAGTAGATTATAACGAATGAGTACAGTTTTTAAGAGAAAATTACATTTTACGTATTAGCAATGCATAAGCAAAGGTACACCCATGGAGGAACCAATCTCACTTTCTCTCTATACATGATGTAACAACATAACCCTTTTTCTCTTGAGGTTTTTTTTTTTCTTGAGTACTAATCTTTTCTCTACTAAAGGACATAGATTGGATTTGAGAAGAAAGTAGACCTGTCACAATCTAACATCTAATAGCTATTGGATTGGTATATTAGCATAACAGTGGGCTAAATGATACCATTAAACTGGAACTGCATGGGCTTACCTATGTGTCAGAATAATCAGGTCCTTATCATATGAAATTACTGCTTTACTATTAGATGTTAAAGCTGCCATCAGTTTATAAGAAATGTTGAATAATAAGAGTATATGGTAGTTTTAGAAATACTTTTGCTATACACTGTAATTAGGAAAATGATTTTTTCCACCATTATTGATTTTAGCTGGAGCCAGATTAAATGACAAAAGAAACATCTTCTAATATTTTGACTTTCGTGAGCTAAAAAAAGTCCTCCCTTCCAGCTACACCCCCACCAGTTGTAGACAAGAAATAGTTTATACAATATTGTGAAGATTCTTATTTTGACTCTGAATTGATATATAGTTGACCTCTTATTCTTTTTATACATGTCATATTTGCAATGTTAGCATTCCAGATGATCAGTGAGGAAGAGTTACTTTCTTTTCCTGTTTTGTGTTCTGATCTTTGTTTTCTTCATTATATAATCCTCATCAAAGTTTTTTATGTGCAGCAGGTTCATACAGTACTATGTATGACAGTACTATGAATACAAAAATAAAGAAAAACAGTTTAGGATTATTATAATTTTAATAATAAAACATTTATAATTTAATTTTCCTTAATTTTTGTTAAATTGCAACCACTGAAACAACCAGTTAATATTTAACTGCTCATCTGCTCTATGGAAGATGCTGTTTAACTACTTAGATTTCTATTGTATGTTACCAAAATCACTCTAAGTTGAAATAATTGTGTTATTTTACCCAAAATTCTTATATCTGTATACTTTGCCCAGGGTGTCCAATCTTTTGGCATCTCTGGCTACACATTAAATACACAAACACTAGTGAAAACTGATAAACAACAAAAAAAAGGTTTTAAGTAAATTTATGATTTTGTGTTGGGTGGCATTCACAGTCATCTGGGACAGCATGAGGCCTGTGGGCTGTGGGTTGGACAGCACTGCTAGAGATACTCAGGATAAAAATAAATAAACTAAAACAAATTAATAGAGTTCAGACTATCTTTTGTGCTTCATGTGAAGAAAGCAAGGTTCCAATTTCTTTCCTTGAATTAAAGTAATGAACAAAAATAGATCTGTGTGTAGAGAACATTTGCAACCATATTTGTGATGGCAGTCTTCTGTCCACTCCAGTCACAGCCTGAAATTTTGTTTCTGTCAGAAGATGCAGGAAATTTCATGTGTAGGATGCAAATGAAAGTTGAGAGCAATTCAAATGGTGCATGAAGGAGAAACCACACCACTGCCATTCTCTGTTAATTTGCCATTTCAGCACTTAGTAAGAAGTTGCCATAGACTTTTAAGTGTAATAATTTGTCAATTTTATGCCTTTTTGGAAATCAAGAGGTTGTGCTAATTAAATATCCAGCACATTTTTTCCCTCTGACAATTTTGAAATAATGCCATATCAAACCAGCTTATTTACTACTGTCTTGTCAGTGTGGTAGGGCTTTGAAGGAACAACATTCAATCAGATATAGTACTGTATTCAAAGAGGTTATACATAGAAAGACAAAGGAAAAGGAGAGGAAGACAATCAAATTCCTGAACATATACATATATTTTTTCTTGACTGTTACTGTCTTAAGGCTTTGTGCAGAGTTCAGCTTCATTAATTTTAAAGCAGTGGTTGTAATCGTGGGAGATTTTGTATGACCCCGGGGATTTTTAACATGCTTTTCTAGCATAGATCTTTGATTGTTATACCCAGGAAAAGGATACAACTGGCATCTAGTGGGTAGAGGCCAGGAATACTGCTAAACATTCTTCATTACCCAAAAAAGCCTTCTACTGTGTATCATTTAGTCCCAAATATCAATAGTATCAAGTTTATCTGCTTAAAAAAATATAACTTTAAAGGAAAGAGCATGACACAGAGAGACAGTTGTTCCCAGATCTGTCATCTGCTTTGCTTTGGAAGTCCTGTCATTTTAAAGAAGTCATTTCTCTCCCCTAGTTTTATTTACTTCTTTATGAAGTGAATATTTTTATTAGGTCATCTGCAAAGAGCCCTTAATCTATAAATCTTTCAAAATTCATTTATATTCTCTTATTTTTTGAGAGGGGAATGTAAGGGGGATTATTATAAGAGATCATGCAATTAAGATCTTCAAATTATTGAAAATTATTAGGTTATCACCTTGGAAAAATACTATATACTATATATATATATATATATATATATATATATATATATATTCATCAATCCAGAGATACAAGTGTCATTCACATCAGCCACACTTCTATGTACTAACTATGAACTATCTGAAGTGACATTAAGAAAATAATGTAATTTATAATAGCAAAAAAAAAAGATTAAAATACTTAGAAATATATTAAATAGACAGACATCCAGTGTTCATCAATTAGAATTAATATTGTTAAAATGTCCATTTATCCAAAGCAATCTACAGGTTCAGTGCAATTTCTATCATAATGATGATATTTTTCACAGAAATAGAAGAAAAATCAATCCTAATTTCTGTGTAACCACATAAGACCCCAAATAACTGGGCAAGAAGAACAAAGCTTCCTGACTGCAAACTGTATTAAAACTACAGTAATCAAAACCATGTTGGAATGGCGTAAAAGTAGACGCATAGACCAACAGAGCAGAATAGACAGCCTTGAAACTAAACCCATATATATGGTCGATGAAATTTTTAACACAGACACCAAGAATATGAAATGAAGAAAGGATAGTCTAATTCAACAAATGATATTACATAATTAGATAGCCACATGCAAAATAATGTAATTAGACCCTTATATTATTACATCACACGCACACACAACTCGAAATGATTTAAAGACAAGCGTAAGATTGAAATCATAAACTCCTTGTAGAAAACAGGAAAACATCCTTGACATTAGTCTTGTCAATGATTTTTCTTTTTTTGGAATTGACACCAAAAGCTCAGGCAACAAAAGGAAAAGTAAACAAATGGGACCAAGTCAAACTAAAATGTTTTTGCATATCAAAGGAAACCCATCAACAAAATGAAAAGAGAACTTACATAATGAGAGAAAATATTTTCAAAACAAATATCTGATAAGGTGTTAATATCCAAAATATGTAAGAAACTCATATAGTTCAACCAAAAAATTCCAAATCTATTACAAATGGACAGATGACCTGAGTAGACATTTTTCCACAGAGGACAAACAAATGGCCAAATCCATTGAAAATGGACATATGTGAAAAGATGCTCAAAACCATGAATATCAGAGAAATGCAAATCAAATCCACAAGGAGATCACACCAATTAGGATGGTATTATCAAAAAAATTAAAAGATAACTAAGTGTTGGTGAGGATGTGGAGAAAGGAAAACCTTATGCACTGTTGGTTAGGATGTAAATTGGTACTATGTAAAATAGTACGGAGGTTTCTCAAAAAAAAAAAAAAAAAAGAAGAACTACCATTAGATCCAGCATTCCTACTTCTGGGTTTATATATCCAAAGGAGATGAAATCAGTATCTCAAAAAATACCTGAACTCCCATGTTCATTGCAGCATTATTCATATTAGTCAAGATATGAAACAACCTGTGCTGATTGACAAATGAATGGATAAAGAAAATGAGGTAATAAATAGAGTGGATTCAGCCTTAAAAAAATAAAATCCTGCCATTTCCCATAACATGGCTAAACTTGAAAGACAAGGACCTTATGCCAAGGGAAATAAGCCAGACATAGAAAGACAAATAGTGTACAATCTTACTTATGTGTGAAGTTCACTTTGGAGTTGTAATGGATAGCATGGTGATTATAATTAATAATAATATATTGTATACTTAAAATTTGCCAGAAGAGTATATCTCAAGTGGCCTTACCACACAAACACATACAAAAGGTAACTGTTTGTGATGATGGTTATGTTAATTGGTTTGATTGTGTTAATCATTTCAAAGTATACACATGTATCAAAACATCACATTGTATACCTCATAAATATACAGTTTTTATTTGTCAAAAATAAATAAGTAATGCACATTTTGTTTTCATCAGTGCGCAAGAATTGCAAGAGCTTGAAAATACAGAGGTTAGTATTTATACTTTATATGTGAAGTAACTGTAGTAATATGATGTATTAATTTTTGAAATAATATCACTAACCCAGCCTCTCAATTAGATGAAAGCTAGTGGTACATCTACAGCAACTAACTTCTTTTAAGACAACTTTTATTTTAGTTCAGGTTATCTGTACTACCACAGAATGTATTAGTGTTGATACTATAAAACTGCATTTGACTTTAATAATTAAAATATGGGTTTCAGCAGATTTTATTACCTTTTAGACTTTACTGTCCCTACTAAACAAACATATGTCTTTCAAAGCCATAGCTGATGATCATATGTTATTATTATGAAACACTTTCTGATTTAATTTAGTAGTATGTAATGATAAATGTAGACCAAGCTCCATATTTTTAATCTTTAAAAAAGTAGTTGTGGGAATTAAAAAAGATCAAAAAAGTAGAATTTAAAACTGTTATTTAGCCCTTGCTGGTGTGGCTCAGTGGATTGAGTGCTGACCTGCAAACCAAAGGGTTGCTGGTTCAATTCCCAGTCAGGGCACATGCCTGGGTTGCCAGCCAGGTCCCCAGTAGGGGGTGCAAAAGAGGCAACCACCCATTGATGTTTCACTGCCACTTTTTCTCCTTACTTTCCCTTCTCTCTAAAAATAAATAAATAGAATCTTTAAAAAGAATCAAATTGTTATTCATTCCTGAATAATGAGATTAACACTTGATTAAATAATGTATTGGAACTTTATGCCCTTGGCTACCCCACTTCTATATTTTGTACTTCTAGAATAACCTTATAAATGATTTGCTAGGGAAAGATATTAAAAGTTAAAGGATCCTGTTACTAGATTTTTTTCTGAGATTTGAATTATGGAATTTGGTCATTTGGCTGTGATTTTTGGATTTAATTAACCCTGTATTATTTTTTCTATTGAAGCAAATAATTGAAAGTTAAACTGATACATTAACATGGGAGAGTTTTTAAGACACGGTACTAAAAAATGGGCTTTACTAACATGAAAATGTAAAAATTTAAGTCTATTTTAAAGTATAGTCTTTAAACCTGTGGAGTTTAGGGTACATTGGTACCCAAAACATTGGCATAGATTAGGGCAAAATCTATGTGATTAGGGCAGCATTGCAAAATAGCAAGCCTGATAGACTTACTTTGAAGCAAGAAACTGCAAGCTCACTTCAGATATACACTTATATTTTGATATTTCTGAATCTTTATTTCTTTTGATAGAAAATTCATACTGGTCTCATAACCATCTAGGTAATTTCATGTTTTTGAAGGACACACTTAATTTTTTATTTGATGTTTGAACATGCCTTGAATATGAGCACAATATAGGTGGCTTTGCTATATTTCTAAAAGTAGTGATAAGAATCAGCAGTTATAATTTTTAAAGGAAAAATAATCACTGTTTGTCATTGTTTGTCATTAAAGTAGTATCACTTCAGAGAAGTTAAATTTCCTTATTAAATGGTATTCTCATTCTAAAAACCACTCCCAATTGTTCTTTAAAATAAACTTTGTTAAGAGGTATAAATTGCAGGAGAAATGAGAGCTCACAATAAATAAAATACTGTTCTGTTTTCTATGTGATTAGGGCAGCATTGCAAAATTTTGTCTGAATATGTATACTAGAGACATCGTAGGAAGCAAAATGTAGCCCACAGGGAATTATTTGCTCCCTTAATGGAAATTATATTATCAGTACAGTTAGTTTACATTCCATGTTTAAGGTTAATGACTACTTCCAAAGAATAAAATTTAGTTTAAGAATTTACTGGGTCAATAAATTACAAAGTGGGCTAGTAGTTTACTGGTGTTGAAGATGTATGCATTTCTGGCTGTTCCTCCTGTAAATTAATAGTATACAGAGAAAATCATAGAGCTAGTTATATGTTAAAGGAAAAGAAACTTGTTAGAGTCATAGAGACTAAAAAAGTTTTGAAACAAAAATTATTAATAGGATACATCATATTGAAATGCATCATGTATTACCTCAGTTTGGGTGTACTACATATTTGTTTATGTATTTGCTGCCAAAGATTCATTTCTAATACTAATACCTAATCTAACACTTCAAAACACATAAGCGTTCTGTATGTGTTGGGCTATATTAAGCTTTGACTCTTGCTCCAGGGTGAAAGTAACTTCTCTCTTTAGGAATCTATGAAAAACTGTTAGAATTAATAAATGAGTTCAGCATGGTTTCAGGATCAACATACAACATACTTATTTTCTCCAATGTGCTGTCACTCTTGCAATTCTGATAGTTGATTTAAAGAAAACATTCTCCAGTTGGGAAAAGATCTGCAATTTTTTTAAAGATTTTTTATTTATTTACTTTTAGAGAGTGAAGGGAGGGAGATAGAGAGAGAGAAACATCAATGTGCGGTTGCTGGGGGTCATGGCCTGCAACCTAGGCATGTACCCTGACTGGGAATCGAACCTGCGACACTTTGGTTCGCAGCCCGAGCTCAATCCACTGAGCTGTGCCAGCCAGGGCTAAGATCTGCAATTTAAGCTTATTAAATATAAACCCCTGGAGTTCCACTTTTGACATGTGGAGCTTTGAGACTGCTCCAAATTGGCGAAACTGGTAAAAAGTAAGAACAACAACCAATTAAAGTTTCCGGCTATTGTAAATAGTGCTGCTATCAGCATTGGGGTACATAGGTGCTTTGGAATTAATGATTCAGGATTCTTAGGGTATAATCCCAGCAGTGGAATTACTGGGTCAAAAGGTAGTTCCATTTTTAGTTTTTTGAGGAAATTCCATACTGTTTTCCACAGTGACTACACAAGTCTGCATTCCCACCAACAAAGTACTAGGGCTTCCTTTCCTCCACAGCCTCGTCATTATTTACTGTTTGTTGATTAATATATGATGGCTATTCTGACCAGTGTGAAGTGGTGTTATCTGTTATGGTTTTAATTTCAATCTCCCTGATGGCTAATGATGCTGAGCATCCTTTCATATGTCTCTGGGCCCTCTGTATATCCTCCTTGGAGTATTTGTTCAGGTACCTTGCCCATTTTTTAATTGGATTGTTTGTTTTCCTGGTGTGGAGTGCTGGAAGCAACTTAAGTGCCCATCAGTAAATGAGTGGATCAAAAACTATGGTACGTTTATACGGTGGAAGACTACATAGCAGAAAGAAAGAAGGAGCCCCTACCCTTCACAACAGCATGGATAGAACTGGAGATCACGATGCTAAGTGAAATAAGCCAGGTGGTGAGGGACAAATACCATATGATCTCACCTATAAGTGGAACCTAATCAACAAAACAAACAGGAAAACAAAATATAACCAGAGACATTGAAAGAAAGAACAAACTGGCAGTATCCAGAGGGGAAGGGGGAGAGGGACAACAGGGAGAAAAGGGGAAGGGTCATAAAGGAACATGTATACAGGACCATGGACAAAGCCAGAGGTGGGGTAGAATTGATGGTGGGAGGTGGGGGTGGGTGAGGTTGGGGAAAGCGGTGGCAGGAAAATGGAGACAACTGTACTTGAACAACAATAAAAATTAAAAATAATTTTAAAAAGAAAGAAATCTTACCTTTTGCAACAGCATGGATGGACCTGGAGAGTATTATATTAAGTAAAATAAATGAGTCAGAGAAATATAAAAATAAATAAAATAAAAAATAAGGTCTCTGGAAATGGCCCTGTGGACATCCAATAAATGGAGAAACATTATCTAAGAAATTTACTAAATCTTGGTTAAGAACTGAACAAATCTGTGGTATTTAACTAGACCTTCCACTTTACTTTCTTCTCCTTTGTCAGTGGGAGGATGGAAATTCCCATGAGTACTGGTACAGCCAATTAACACTGGGCTCCCTCTCCCAGGCTCTCATAGGGAGGGCTGTCTTTCCAGAAGAAACAGGAGTTCAGCATTACTGGTTCTGCCCCCAGCTGCTCAGTTTATTATTGAACTTGGTTCGATGGCAGTGTGGCTGAGAAGTAGTAGCGTCCTACTTATGACCAGCCCTTCACTCCTGGGTCAAGAGGCTCTGCCTTGGGTGGGACACCTCTGAAAATACTGGGGCCCATCTTGCCATCACCCCAGATCATGGCACAGAGAAAGGCAAGAGAAAGGCCAAAGAGACCCGGGAATCTGCAGGAGAGAAATAGGGGAGAGTGACATCTGTGGGGAGCCTTCCTGAGGTCAAAACAAATTTCAAACACTGATTTTAGCACTATTCATTGAAAGGAGCCCAAATTTGATTACATTAGGCTATGAAACAATTGATGCCCCAGGTATTGCTGCAAAAGAATTAGCTGGCAATCAGTGGAGTTTAACAGCTGTGATCTAGGGGAAGTGAGTCAGAGAGAGCCCTGCCAAGACCAGTCACCACAGAGTGACTGTCAGCATTCCTGAGGTAGTGCTCCCGGAGGAGCAAGATCAGAGGCTTCAAGATGCAGGGAAGGGAGGGAGAATATACTTCACTAGAATAATCTAGCCAGTTGTTAAATATGTATACAATAAATCCCAGAAGGGTGGCCATTACTCAGATTTGTTATAGTATCTAAGAGGTCCTGTTTCTAATAAAAGATTATGAGATGCACAAAGAAACAGGAAAGTGTGTGTTCTGTATTCTTAGGCAACATGACTTGTATATAAAAAAATCCTAAGGAATCTACTTAAAATTATTAGAACTAGTAAATGATTTCAGCAAGATTGCAGGATTAATATACAAAAATCAATTGTATTTCTATATAATTACAGGGAACAGTCTGAAAAGGAAGTAAAAAAATTCTATTTAGAATAGAATTCTAAAACATTCATTACAAATGATAAAATATTTAGGAATAAATTTAACAAAAGAAGTGCTAAAACTCGGAAAACTACAAAAGCAGTGTTGAAAGACATTAAAGAAGATTCTAAATAAATGGAACATTTAATGGTATTGGATTAGAAGATTTAATATTGTTAACATGGCAGTAGTCTCTCAAATGATCTACTGATTCAGTGTAATTTTTATCAGAATTCCATTTGGCTTTTTCATGGAAGTGGATGAGATATCCTAAAATTAATACAGAATTGCAAGTATAGACAATATAGTAGAATCAACTATATAATCTTGAAAAAGAAGAATGAAATTTAAGAATTCACTTCCTGATTTCAAAGCCTAATACAAAACAGTAATAATCAAGACAGTATGGTACTGCCTAAGGTAGATACATAGATCAATGACTATAAGTAAGAGTCCAGAAATACACTCATGTGTCTATGGTCAACTGATATTTCACAAGGGTGCCAAGACAATATAATAGAGAAAGAAGAGTCTTTTCAGCAAATGTACTGTGACGGCTGGATATTCATGTACAAAAGGCTGAAATTGGACACTTCATTATATATGCAAAAATTAGCTCAAAATTTGTCAAATACCCAAATGTAATGTAAAAGTTAAACACTAAAAATCTTGGGAGAAAACATAAAAGTAAATTTTCATGAAGGTAGATTTGACTGTGGATTCATATAGATCTGACCCCCAAAGCACAAGCAACAAAAGAAACAATAAATTGAACTTCATAAAAAATTAAAACTTCTATTCTTGAGAGTGTGATTCAAATCACACTCTCAAGAAAGTGAAAAGACATTCTCCAGATTGGGAGAAAAATATTCCCAAAACATATATCTAATAAGGGGTTTGTCTGAGAATATACAAAGAACTTTTAAAATTTAGTAATGAGACAAATAAAACCCACTTAGGAAATGGGCAAAGGAAAACCCACTTAGGAAAAGATCTAAATAGACATCTCTCCAGAGAAAATATACAAATGGTCAATACAGACATCTTTAATTACCATAGAAATGCAAATCAAAACCTCCAAGAGATACTGCTTGAATATAGAGTAACTAGAATCAGTCAGAAAATAACAAGTGTTAGTGAGAATGTTGAGAAATTGGAAACATCTCTGATACACTGCTGGTGCAGCTAGAAGATGGTGTAGCCAATTTGGAAAACAGTCTGACAGTTTCTTAAATGCTTAAACATAAAGTTATGACCCAACAGTTCCGCACCTACATATAGACCTAAGAGAAGTGGAAACATATGTTTGCATAAAACCTTGTACACAAATGTTTGTAGCAGCACTATTCATAAGAGCCAAAAGATGGAACCCATATGTCTATCAATGGATGAATAAATAAAGTGTCACATACAAGGGAACATCATTCAGCCACAAAAATGAGTGAAGTACTTATACATGCTAAAAATTGTGTGAACATTGAAAATATTATTTGAAATGAATGAAAGTAGTATCAAAATACAACATACTATTTTATGTATGTGAAATTCAGCATCGTCAAATTTGTAGAGAGGGAGGTAGATTACTTATTGTTTAGGGATGGGGATAGAATGGGGCAGGAACAAAATAGGGTTGTGATAACCAGAGGATTTGGAGTTTCTTCTTAAAATGAAATGTTCTAGAATTGATAGTGGTCTTATTGCACATACCTGTGAATATGCTGAAAACCATTAAATTGTATACTTTAAGTGGATAAATTTTCCCTGACTGGTGTTGGCTCAGTTTATTGGAACATCAACCTATAGACTGAAAGGTTACCAGCTTGATTCCCAGGCAGGGCACCTACCCAGGTTGCAGGTTTCATTTCTGGTCGGGGAAGGTACAAGAAGTCAGCCAGACATTGTTTCTCTCTCACATCTATGCCTTACTCATTCTTTCCCACTCTCTTCCTCTCCCACTAAAAACAAAGAAAAAAATGTTCTCAGTGAGGATAAAAATAGTGGATGAATTTATAGCATATGAGTTATATCTCAATAAAACTATTATTAACAAAAGCCCCCTCTTCACACCTTACACTTCAGCTAACACAGATAGTTTTCTCAAAATTTAAACCACAGTTCAGCAAATTGTACAGAAAACCAATATTATTTGGCAGCAATTAATATGCATTTAAAAAAATAAAATAGAATAATATGTATTTTATCCCTCAGTAACCCCAATAAAAACAGTTACTACTATAAGACAATCTGTAGATTAAAAAAGATTGATGCTAGGTGAATTATAAGTTAGGTAATTTCAAAATGGAAGCAAACAGACATTATTTCAACAGCTGCCACTCTTGACATTTTCTGGATGATATTTTTAAAGGGTATCATGACAGAAGTCAGAGGAAGCTGGAGCCCAGGATATGCCTTTATTTTCTTTACTATAAAAAAGTCAGAATTGACATCTATTTATAAAAGTTATAAGTTAGAGACATCATTTAAAATATAGCTATTTATTTCCCTTTGGTCTATTTCTGACCACAGTCCATTGTTTGTTCTTCTTGTTACTCAGCAGAAATGAGTAGAGGATACTTTCTGGTGTCCACTGAATCTGGTTTCTCTAGCTCACAAGCTCCAGAAAAAAAATCATATTGCAGCAAGAATCTATCAAACTTTTCAAACCAGCTTCTAACTAAATATATTAATACTCATACCATCTTATACTTTGGTCTTATGATGTGGTAATGGGCTGGGTAGCTACTGTAAAATTTCCTATAAGAAAATGATATGAAAGAAAACCATTTTAAAAGCACATTTAGAAACCAGGCCTCTGTCAATAATTGCCCATTAAGCTCAGTGTGGCCTACCAACCTGCTATATAGTTCAATCACAAACAGGTTTGCTTAACTGTTAAAAAAGTGTTTTTTGTCAATAAGTACGATAGTAAATAATATTATTTCACTTTTTCAAAATGAATGTTTTTCTGTTTAACTTTCTTTACGATCAGTGGAAATAACATGAGAGAGTTGAATGTCAAATGCATTTACTCTGTATTTCTTGTTACTGTTTAACAAATATCGTATTGACCCCATAAATCATCAACAGCAGACCAGGAGTAACTTTGAAAGAGGACACAGTGCCCATAAAGTTATTTGGCCATGAAGAAGCAGCCTTGGAGCTAGGAAGCAGTAGGGGATGGGATGGAAGCAATTACAATAGTAATGGCAGTAGGAGCAGTGTAATTAGCAGCTGCTTCAAGGGCAATGATTTGCAGACTTTATGACAAGGAGAGTTAGTATCTCAGATATGTTTCCACTCCCTTACCTTCCAAAAAATGTTTTAACTGTCCTATATTCAGATTAAGGCAGGTGTGACAAATAGGGCTGTGTATTGGAACCTTTAGGAGAATTAGTTAATATGCTGAGGTCATCCACACAGTACGTTAGAATATTTACATCTATAGATATAACAGTAATGTGAGGACAAGTGCTTCTGTGGTAAAAAAAGGAGGCACAGGAGAGGTTACACCCCTTCAGGGATACTGGTGAGCAATGAAAGTATCATGATCAAGAAATAGATGATGTCTAACCTAGATTAATTAGTAGTCAACCTGTAGGAGATGTAGCAGTATACGTGAAGACAGTAGGTTTCAAAGTGTGGCCTCCAAACAAAGTGTCAGCATCATATGGAACTTTCTAGAAATGCAGATTCTTTTTTCCTCACCTAGACCTACTGAATCAGACACTTTGGGGATGGTACTCAACAGTCTGTATTTTATCAAGCCTTCCAGGTATTTCTGACACCAAGTAAAGTCTGAGAACCTCTATGCTAAGATCTTTGTTAAGATGTGAGGGTCACTTTACAGATTAGGCATTAGGCATTGTGTAGGAAAGGACTAGGATATAGCAGCATTTGGCAGGGAGCCTTAGAAGGGAATCAAGACAAGACCTCAGTCACCATCTCCCCTCTGCAAAAAAAAAGCAGCCAACTGGGTAAAAAGGCATGAATTAAGAAAAATACGTAGTTAGAAAAAACAATAGACAGAGTCAAATAAAAAATAGTTTGGCTTCAAATAGAGGTATAAAGACTTCAAAAAGGTAGATTTCCTTATGCCTCAGTTTTCTCATCTCTAAATCAGTGTGATAATAATGATTATAGCCTTGTAGGGCTATTGTGAAAGTTAAATGATTTAGATATAACACTCAGAATATGCCCGTCATGTAGTAAGGGTAGAATAGTTGTTAACTTACATTATAATTTTTAAACATTTAATCTTTATTGCATATTTTTACATTACCTTTTAGTTCCTTTATACCACCCACCTCTCAGCAATCATCACACTGTTGTCCATGTCCATGAAACCTTTTTCCTTTTTGCTCAATTTCTCCATCCTGTAACCTGAGAGAAAGACGAATACCATGATTTCACTCATGTGGAATCTAATGAACAGAGTGAACTAACAAGGAAAATGGGCACAGACTCATAGATGGAAAACAGGATGACTTTTATGTTATTAAAACGGTGATGTATTTTAGGATTTCTAAATTACAATTTTCATTTAATTTTTCATTTTTTATTGTATTACAATTTTAAAAGATTAAAAACATGGCTCTCATGTAACAAAATAAACAAGTGTCAAAGATTTTTTAAAATGGATTAATTAGGAAATTAATGAAATGTCAAAACTGAGTTCAAAGGAGATTTTGGAAGTCAGAGTTTATATAATCTGTCAAGAATGCTGAATAGGCATTAGCTGGTGTGGCTCAGTGGATTGAGTGCTGGCCTATGAACTAAAGGGTTGCTAGTTTGATTCCCAGTCAGGCACATGCCTGGGTTGCAGGCCACGTATCAGGTGGGGAGCGTGCAAGGGGCAACCACACATTGATGTTTCTCTCCCTCTCTTTCTCTCTCCCTTCCCCTCCCTCTAAAAATAAGTAATAAAATCTTTATAAAAAAGAATGTTGGAATATTTCCAATAGATATAAAATTTGATAATATCCTATATAACACTGTGTTGTAATATTGGGAATTATCTTTTATTATCAGGCTAAAACCAATGGCATCCAAAAGCAATTATATATATATTTATAACATACATAAATTGCAACATTTATATATATTATTATAGACATGAATCATTTGTATTACTCTCAGATAAAGATCATTTGAATTGATAATACTTTTCTACAGGATAACCTCCAGACCTACAAAATTGTAAAAAAGCTTAGTCAATACTAAGTTAATCAAAGATGCACCCAACACTACTCTGAAAGAATAAGCAGTAATTGATTTTACTTGCTTTCAGTTCTGGAATAATTTCTCTTGATAGATGTTTCACAAGAAATAGTATAAAAGTCAGGTTATTGCAGCTGATTTACAGAACAAAGCACAACCATAAACAAAGGTGGCTTAGCTGGTGTTTATGAACCCTGGAGAATTATGGTACTAATAGTGGTTTCAAAAAAAAGTGTGAAAATTAAAGACTTGTTGCCAGAGTGTCTGAATCAATATTACAGCATTTAAATATGTACAGAGGTGACCCAGAATTTATTTGTAAAGAATTGTGTATTTATTCTTACATGTTCAAACTTTAGTCACCTTCAGAGTACTCTCCACTTGATGCAATACACTTATCAGACATTTTTTCCACTGCTCAAAACAGTTTTTGAACTCTTCGATTTTGATGCCTGTTAGTGCTTCTGCTGTTTTTTGTTTCATCTCTTCCACATCAGCAAAACATTTCCCTTTGAGGACTTTTTTCCATCTGGGGAAACAAAAAAAGTCAGTCAGGGGTGAGATTAGATGAACAGGGGCATTGGGGTGTCAGTGCTGTTTTTGATCAAAAACTACTGGACACTCAGAACAGTGTAGGCAGTTGTACTTGTAAATCACCCATCATGGAATGGGCAAAAATGTTGAAAGAGTCTTCAAAAAAATTCACTGACAGCCGAACGCAGCCTGTCACAACAACAGCATCTGATACACTGATACAGATTGGTTCCTAGAACACCCAACTAGGGGGAAGCCTGTATTACAAGGGGCTCAACCTCTAGAAGATAATTTTGTGTTTTTGTGGATCCCCCTCATATGCATTATAAAAGAAGAGAAATTCACCCTTGATTTGAAAATATTTTCATTATAACTGATCAACAGAAACCAATGGAACATTTTCTCAGATGTGTAAAACATTTGGTTTATTCAAAATGAAATGTAACCAAAGTTATAAGGTAAATAAGGATCTTATTGTGGTGGCTCTTGTGGTATAACATTCAGTGTGTTTTCTGTAATGCAAATGGAATCAGTAAATTTGCAGTAAAAAGGCCTCAGTAAAAGGCATCAGTAAGAGGCTTTAATTCTTATATAAACTGTGGATGCTGCCTAATCACAGTATATTTAAGTCACCAATGTGGTCTGTGTTGGGCAATGATTTCAGAATGGCATATACACAAATAATTCTCATGTGTCAGAGACTTGGCTAAGAAGAATAAGGAGATTAATGGTAGTTTGCTTATTTAAAAATCCTGCATTATGCCCTGGCTAAGTGACTCAGTTGGTTCTATTCTGGGTGATGGCATACACCTACGTGGTAGTTTCAATCCTTAGTTCAGGTGCACATGGGTGTCCACTGATCAATATTTCTCTCTCACATTGATGTCTCTCTCTCTCTGCCCCCTTCCTCTCTCTCAAAAATCGTTGAAGGCATGTCCTCCAGTGAGAAAAAAAATGTGATATCATTATGAGAAAGTTACATTGGATCTTTTTTTTTTTCATCAAACGTATTTTGTAGAAACAACTTGGTCTTAGGAGAAAAAATGCATAAGAAATTTAGTTTAGTTTTTGGTGTCTTTTCTGATTTTCTGTCACATAATGGAATAAGAGGTGATGGTAAGATATGGTACTTTTGGTGGTACCTTTTTGACTTTTTCCTTAACTACATTGGATTCATTATCAATTTACAGAAATTCAAATTAAACTTATTTAGCCATATTTTGTTGAGCAACTTGAATAGGGCTATGTACTAAAGACAAATATGATACCATTTCTTCAAGAAATATGCCATTTTATCTGGGAATGAATTAAGTAGTACTTCAAATAAAAGGAGAAGAGATATGGTAAAATCAATAATAGCCTAGGTGAGCAATGGCATTGCAGAAAGAATTATTTTGAGGAATTTGAAAATATGGTGGGGAGAGATATGTCTAGGGAATAGAGGAAACAAAATATTGAAAAATAAGGGACAGAAAGTGGCTAAAGAGAAATACAAAGGATTATATGTGTTGAAAGGAGGAAAGGTTATACTAGTATGGAAGGGTAGTTTATCAGTAAAGGAGTGTGTATGGTGTGTGTGTGTGATTCCAGAGAGAGAAAGAGAGAGATGTCGACGTGAAAGAAACATTGATAGGCAATCTCCTGCATGCTCTCTGACTGGGACCACTGAACCCATAACCTAGCCATGTGCCTCAACCAGGAATTGAACTGTGACCTTTTGGTTTATGGGATGGAACTTCAACCAACTCACTGGCTAAGCAATACTTCCACCTAATGCATAGAAACAAACACAAAGAAGCAGCCAAAAGAGGAGACAAAGAAATATGCCCCAAATGAAAGAATAGGAGAAATCTCCAGAAAAAGAGCTAAATGAAATGGAAGCAATTTACCAGAGATAGAGTTCAAAAAAATGTTTATGAGGATACCTAAGAAACTTAGTGATAACTTCAAGGAACTTGTTGAGAACTTCACCAGCATGGAAAAGGACATAGAAACCATAAAACAGAAGTGGTCAGAAATGAAGAATACACTGACAGGAATAAACAGTAGATTAGATGAAGCAGAGGATCAAGTCAGCATTTGGAAGACAAGATATCAGAAAACACCCAATCAGAGCAGTTAAAAAAAAAAAGAAGAAGAATTTAAGAAAAATGAGGCTAGTTTAGGGAGCCTTTGGGACCACATGAAGTATAACAACATCTGCATCATAGGGATACCAGAAGTAGAAGAGAGAGAGAGCAAAGAATCAAAACCTATTTGAAGAAATAAAACTGAAAACTTCCCAGACCTGATGAAGGAAAAAGACACACAAGTCCAGGAAGTGCAGAGTTTTCCAAAAAAAAATGAACCCTGAAAGGTGCACACCAAGACACATCATAATTAAAACAGCAAAAGTTAGAGAGTCTTAAAAGCAAGAAAAAGACATTTACTTACGAGGAAGCTCCCATAAAATTGTCAGCTGATTTCTCATCAGAAACATTTCAGGCCAGAAGGGACTGACATGAAATATTCAAAGTGATGAAAAGCAAGACCTACAGCCACAACTACTTTACCCTGTCATATAAAATTGAAGGAGAAATAAAAGAGCTTCTCAGAACCTCTAAAGGAGTTCATAGCCACCAAACCAGTATTACAAGAAATGTTAAAGGGTCTCCCTTACAAAGAAAAGAGGGAAAAAGCAAAACAGAGAAACATAGTTATAAAGAATAAAATGGCCATAAATACATACCTGTCAATAATCACTTGAAATGTAAATGGTTTAAGTACTCCAATTAAAGGACATAGTGTGGCCCTGTCTGCTGTGGCTCAGTTGGAGTGTCGTCCTGTAGCCAAAGGGTTGCATGTTCGATTCCTGGTCAGGGCACATACTTAAGTTGCAGGTTCAGTCCCCGGTCCGAGTGTGGGAGCATGTGACCTCTAGTCTGGACATATGTATAATCTGAGGTCTGGGCACATACAGGAGGCAGGTGATCAATGCTTCTCTCTGGCATCCATGGTTTTCTCTCTTCCTTTTCTATCTTTAAAGGCAATGAGAAAACGTCCTTGGGTGAAGATAAAAAATATTAAAAGATAAAGGGTAGCTGAATGGATTAGAAAATCAGACCCACAGACAATAGCTTGGTGAATACTAGAGGGAAAGTGGGGCGGGGGAGGTAAAAAAGGGTAAAGGGGCTATAAATGGTGATGGAAGGAGACTGGATTTGGGGTGGTGAACACAGTGTAGTATATAGATGATGTGTTATAGAATTGTATACCTGAAATGTATAAAATTTTATTAATCATGTTATCCCAATGAAGTCAATAAGAATTAAGTTAATAAATACATATAAGTAAATAAATAAGTAGCTAATTAAATACAATAAGAAAAGGCTAGGGAGTATAGCAAAGAAGAATGACACATCAAGGGCAGCCCTGAAAATGGTATGAGTGAAGTAAAGGCAGTTATTGAAAAGGTATATAAAATGTGATATTAAGCCTACTTAATGTTAGTGATTATCTTTGTTTAGGGGACTTATTTTTTAATTGGGAGTCTGAAATAAGGATCAGTGTGTGTGTGTGTGTGTGTGTGTGTGTGTGTGTGTGTGGAGGGAGAGGGAAGGAGAGAGAAAGAGAGACAGGTGTGATATGGAGAGAGAGGCAGGGAGTGAGGGACAGAGGCAGGATTGCTTTGAAGTGTAGCTTTTACTTATCTAATTGGTGATTCTTTGAAAAGAGAAGACACTGCAGATACATTTAGGATCTGATTTTGAAGACTATTCAGAATGTCTTTGCATCTGTTCAGATTCTACCTTAATTTGCCATTTCCTTTCTCCTTGCAGTGTGTGGTATGTTATCGATGAGGATTGCCCCCATATGGCCCCCAGGATATTAGACACTAACACAGGATAATATGTGGAACAAAATTTAAAATGGTAGTTTCTGCCCTGAATTTTAAAACTTCCAAGCTCTTTGATCTAACTGCTTAGAGACTTTTGAGTAAAGGGCCATTGGATCTTTTCAGTATAGTAGTAAAACATGCATTTTCACGCTCAGAGCCCAGGCTACTAAGGGAAGGTTACAGTTGCCCATTACTAATAGTGTGGCATGAAATCGATGTTCAGAATATACATATGACATGCCTGATTTCAGTTGATTGGAGGCTATTAAATTGATATACTATGAACTATAAATTAAATTTACAAAGCCCTTTCTAATTATTTTCTTCACAGTAGCTCAACTGTCAGAGCACTTACTATTATTTCTAATTTATGAGTAAGTATGGACATTGCAGGTGAGAGTCAGAGGAGCTCACTGACTCCTCCAAGATTCTATAGCAAGTCAGAAGCAGAGCTGGGACTAGATTCCTGCAGTGAAGTGGGGGCCTGAGGAAAAAGAAATCTGTGTACCTCTAGAAAGACTTATTTTTTGATCCTAGTGGGAAACCATAATGAAATCTCTAAATATTTTTTAAAGTGACTATCCATACAAAATTCTGTACTGCCAGGTCTGTTTGCACACCACTCACTGGCAGTCTTCATAAATCCAGCCATTGTAGGACCTGGCAGGGACCTGAATGGCTGTTGCCACCTGGGTGCCCTTGGGTGGATTGGAATGCCTCCTCCCATTCATTGCACACCAGCATCGGGTGGTAATACAGATGGACAGCAACCGCCTGTCTTTACTGTCATGTTTTATTCCTCCAGAGGTTTTTTGTATTAATTTTGATTTTTTAAAAAGTTACATAGCTACTGAGCTTTTTCATCCTCCTGTTTTTTGTTTTTCAATTACAGTTTACTTTGCAGTAGTATTTGGTATTAATTTCAGGTGTACAGCATGGTGGTTAGACAATCATATACTCTGCAAAGTAGTCTCCTGTATGTTTCCAGTACCTACCTGGCACTGTACATAGTCATAACAATATTATTGAGTATATTCCCTGTGCTGTACCTTACATCTCTGTGACTATTTTGTAAACTACCAATTTGTTCACACCCCTTTAAATTTTTTCCGAGGTGTGTTCCTTACTTACATCTCTCTGATCTCAGCCCTGCAGCACAGTTCTCTCTCTTTTATGCTACCTTGCAGTGTATGTAGATTGAATAAAAGTAAAAGGGCGAAAGAGACAAGAGTCTGAAGACTGATTTACAGTTGCTTTTAGAAGACAGCTGAGAGTTCATAGATCATTCCAGGTGTTCTCACTTGACCATACCTTTGCTCGTGCCATTTTATATTTGACACATCTTTTTTTTTCTTATTTTTATAAAATCCTAGCACATTCTTAAGTCCCAGATGAAAGGTACATGGTTTGTAGTTTTCTTTATACTCATACAATATATTTGTATATCTCTACCATATACACAGGTCCCTGTACATACCCCAGCTGTTAGGCTAGGCTTATTATGTATTAGAGTTTTAAATGTCAGTTCACTCCACCAACTGGAAGACTTTTAAAGTTGAGCCCAGCAGTTTCTTATCTGAGTGTGTGTCGTTAGCACCTAATGTTGCAGCCAGGGGATCACTGAGTGACAGAATGGTTAAGATGAGTCAACTCACAGGAATTACTCAACAGGCAGCTTTTCTGTCTCCTTAGTTTGATGTGCATTCCAGAAATAAAGTTTCCAGGAGTGGTTGTTGAAATTTCATGATTGAGAAACCAGAAGATTTGCAGGTACCATTGTCACTACTATCAATGGCATTAGTAAGTTAGAGAGTTATTAGTTTACCTCCCTATCTGTACCACTCTGACACAAGACATGTTTACTTGGGTTTTGACTGAACTAGTAAAGCTTGGCCCCAAAGAGTATTAAGCTTTCTTAATCATGGCACCCATATACAACATATTCTAACTACTTTTTTCCCCTAAGTGAAGACATTGTTGCTGAAAATATAACCATTTGTTTTGCTACTCAGAGGCACAATCTTTGTGCTAAAGCACTGAGCAATGAAGGTTTAGTCATTTTACGTAGTCATCAGTTTCATAAAGATACGCCCTATTTTATGGCTCTCTAATTCCCAATTGCAGTGTCATACACGTGGCTTTGTGAATAGGGTTTCGGGTGGCAGGGTGAGTGGATAAATGAAGCAAACAGAATATATTTGTTGAACTCTAAGTGTGTTTTAACTATATCTATTTGATGTTTGTTTCAAATTATTTCTCAATTGTCATGTTGCCCAAATCATAATACTGTACATTGCTCAATAATACCTTATTTTTAAGAATAATTTTTGTATTTTTCTCATGCAGCTATAATTATATTACAGAACAGAAAAAGTTCATCCACCAGTGCTAGCAGAGCCAAACTCTAGACACCGAAAATTGCAGTGGAGAAATATTATTTTATTTATGAATGGTGCTGTCCAGGAGAACAGGAAGCTAATGCTCAAACACCTACTCCCTGATGGTGTGTAGGGTACAGGTTATATAGGACAAAATCGCAAGACACGGAGGGTTAGAGGTTTGGGTTCCTGCTGGGAGCTGATTGGTTGGAGGTAAGGTGTAGGTAATAAGTCATTTCTTCAGGTCTTGACAGCTCTGAGATCTGTTCTAGCATCCTTCTGTTGGTCTCATGGGAAAGTAGCTAGGGATTATTTCACTTTAGTACTCAGGAACTGACACATAATTTAGGTCAAGATTTTACCTTTAGCTTGCCTGAGGTCCAGACCTTGTGCCCTTTGATTGGGTCTGGGTTATTGTCTTCTGCTGCCCAGACGTGTTGCTGGTTATCCAGGGAAAAGGCTAGGTCTCTGAGGAGGAGAGAGTGAGAGAAAGAGTGATGCTTTACAGAGGTAGAATTTAAAACAATTTAATCTAAGTCATAAGGAACCTTGGTTTCAATTTTTATATTATAATGTACAGAATCAATAAATGAATAGAATTTGGAAATTATAAATTCATTTTACTATGTACTAATACCAGCTTTTTATATGTGATCAATAATTTATGTTTAAAATTGAGATTCCTTATGGTAGTAAATTTTGCATATCAAAATGACTAATTTTGTATATGCATTTTACAGATGATAATTGTTTCACACAAACAGTTAAAAACAGGGTCATGTGTCTAAGGGTGCAGTAAGATCCACAGTGAGCTTTCTAGTGTTCAACTTTTTTCCATAAAAGTTTTGGGAAAACAAATAAGATATATCTTTGTTTGAAATATTTAGGCTTTTGGATAGTCCATTCATTGCTAGAGCCACTTAACTTTTGTGTATTTCTCACAGAAGGCAGATCAATGTGCTACATAACATTTCCTAAGATAAACACTTCATTTTGTGTAGGCTTAAAAACAACTGACAGCTTCTATGACTGGTGTTGCTTAGTTGGCTGGGCATTGTCCTTGCAAAGCAAAAGTTCACCGGTTCAATTCCTGGTCAGAGCGCATACATGCCTCGGTTGTGGGTTCCATCCCTGGTTCGGGTGTGTACAAGATACAACTGATTGAGGTTTCTCTCCCTCTCTTTTTCCCTACCTTCCTCTTTCTCTAAACATAAATAAATAAAGTCTTAAAAAAATAAAGACCTACAGCTAATGTTACTCCATGAGTCTAAAAGATAGGTTTGTCTGTGTTAAAAGAAAATATGGAATTGTATGGCAACAGATACATGAAAAAGATGAATAATTTGTTTCATTCACTCAACAGATATGTATTATTATCTACTATATGTCTTTTCATATTTATAGAAGATAGGACTTTCCAACAATATTGATGGGTGATTCTTAAAACAGTCCTGTGGGCTTCCATTGAAGACTTAGCTGGTCCTGAAGAATAAGATCCTGGTAATTTTTGATCTTTGATAACATTGCCATAATTTTCAAGCTGCCTTCACAGAAGTCACTTTGCTTTTTGAACTAAGTATTTGCCTATATGATTTAGAAATAATTATTTTATATACAAATTTAAAATTTTTAGCTTTTATAACTTTATCTTTTAGAATGCTTATCAAGCATGATAGCTAACTTTATACCATACACACTGCAATTCTTTGCAGTCTTTAAGAGATCCTTATAAATATATTTTATTTTTCTTATAATAAAGATAATTTTACATTTTGTACATTAACATTTGATAGGAAAATAAAATAAAATAATATTTGTCAGTGCACTTAAAATAAAGCACCCTAAACTTTGGACACCTTTCATTCTTAATCATATTATTTTATCTTGTTTCAGTGCATGATGGTCTTGCTCCACATATACCAAAATGTGTTTTTATTTCATAGTCTGGTAATTATATCAGGAAATACATATGGGAGAGTAGAAGAAAAGAAGGGGGAATAGTTAAGGAGCGGAAAAAGGAAGGAATATCTATTGAATTCATATTATATTATAATAGTATGCTAGGTTCTTTCAGTTTGTTGACTCATTTCACACTGAAATCTCAATTTTGTCTCCATTATATAGGTGAAGAAAGTGAGGGCCAAAGACTTTGTATAACTTGTCCAAGATCACATTGCTAGTAAGTGGGAAAATCAGTTTTGATCTAGGACTCTTGGGCCAGTGGTTTCAGGCTCCATTAGCCAACTCTTCTTAGTGTCGTGGTCACCATGACATTAGGACGAATCACTCATGAGTTATCCACTGGCAGTGAATTCTGCACCTCCATGAAAGATGCATTGTGACAGAATACAACAATAAAAAAGTGGACTTTTTAAAAAATTCTTGTTTTTTTTTTTCAAAAAAATTAGTCATAGTAAGCACTTAGGGATCAAACTGGATCTAAGTAATTATAGGTCTTCTTTATTTCTTTTTTTTTTTAAGATTTTATTTATTTATTTTTAGAGAGGGAAGGGAGGGAGGGAGAGAGAGAGAGAGAGAGAGAGAGAGAGAGAGAGAGAGAGAGAGAGAGAGAGAGAGAAACATCAGTGTGTGGTTGCTGGGGGTCATGGCCTGCAACCCAGGCATGTACCCTGACTGGGAACCAAACCTGCGACACTTTGGTTCATAGCCCGCGCTCAATCCACTGAGCTGTGCCAGCCAGGGCATTATAAGTCTTCTTTCAATGTATTCCATTTATGTAAAATTTTTGTGTGAAAAGCTATGCTAATGTTTTCCAATTTGTGAATAATTAAATAGCATACATTTTCTAAACTGGTTTCAGTGATCTAATTTGAAAGTTCTAATTCATCTAACAAAAAACAAGACTTGAAACCAAGACACAATAATTCTCCTCCCTCTGTTAGATTCCTTCTCTTTTATCTCTGAGAGCTACACAGCATTTTAAACTGATAGTTGTTTTTGAAATACTCTAAGAGTCATTCTCAACTGCTTTCTTCCTATGCTGCTTTTATATTTTAATTTATACTAGTATAAATTAGTATGTTGCATCTTTCTAGTATTTAGATTTCTTACTGATGCTTCAGTTTTTGCCCCCAAATCTGATTTTCTAGCAATAATATATCCCATAGAAATAGTGATTTGGGGTATATGTAAGAAAACAGCATCCTACTTTATAGAGATAAAGAATAATAAAGGCTACTTAGTGTCTAGTATGTAAAAACTACGTTCATGGGAAAAAATGAGGCTCTGATTCTCCTACCTGAAAGCTTTGTGTATTCCTGTAGTTCATCACGGTTTTATATGGCTGAGAGTGTTCTGTTGTCCCCTAAGACTAACCTAGAACATTCGGTCTTGGCATGAACTCTTCTGGCAAAAAAAAAAATCTGACTACTAAAAACATGCCAATGTAGGACATTCCATGTATAACCTTATATTATTTTGTTTTTCCCTTGCAGCCATCTTCTTATTAAACATTCATGATTGGAAAACTACCTATTACAGTAGATTAAATCCAATATACCAGATTATAAAATATAGGTTTTACATAGTTTTGCCTAAATAGGTTGAAAATGGAAACAAAATAACTTAATTCTTTATTTCTGCTGTTCTTTCTGCCTTATTCCACTACTAAAAGATTTAAAATTCATTTGGTCTACTTAAGTTAAAATAGCTACACTATTTACAAGCAAAGCAAAACACATATGTTGAGAAAACTAAAATTTCCTTAAGAATTTTTAACAACTCACCAAGTTTATATTGATGCTTTCATTCACTTATTCATTTGCTCATTCATTCATGTATAAATATATTGAATCCAGGAACATTTAGTGAACTCTGTTCCTCAGTAGGTGTAAATTACAAGTCATCAGGAAGGTGTCATGTACCTTCCTGTGTGCCATCACTGTCCTTTCATTTTCACCTCCTTTATTTCACCTTTTAGACATGTCTTTTCTGCAGAACTCAAATTTTAAAAAAGGAATTTTCCTCTAATATGTATATTATTTAAATTCCAAATAATGTTTAAAACATATTATACTTTAAACCTTGGCATCTATTCTTTGATATAGTGGAGTACTTCGCTAAGTGCACCTCAGTTGTCTCCTTGTTTTTAGGCTTCTACTTTGAGATTCAAAAACATTTGCATAATAGTCAAAGCAAAAAATAAACGACTGACTTAAACTGCTGTTTAACTCCTCCCTGAAATTACAGGGAAATTAGTATTTTCTTTAAAATCTTAATTAATATTTAATACATACACGTTTGCAAGATGATTTTTAGATCGCTACTTAAAATGGAGTGTAGAATGATTTAAATGTACCCCCTACTAGGCATATTTTAACATTAGGTAATTCCATCCAATATATTACACACCAGAATGCACAAATGCTTTCAATAGAATACCAGAATTTGATATTTTTAATCTTTTTTCTCTGGTTATAATAGAAAAAAAAGGTGGACAATACAGAAAATACATAAAATTATTTAACACAACAAAACTGGACACTGTATCATAACTAATTCCCCTAATAATGCAACTACTCTTAATACTACCTATTTTCCTTTTTCCTCACATTTATCCTGACATTCTTTACCTATTTTTTATTCTTTACATATTTGCAACTTTATATATATATTTTTTTACTCAACAGACTTGTGTGGTAAACATTTTCTGTGGCATTAAAAATATTTTGTACATGACAATTTATTTTGGAGCCCTTAGCTTGCTTCCAGTTTAGCTTTTTCAAAAAAATAATACTGCTATAAACAATTTTATGCACTGTGGAGTGTTTCATTAGGAAACATTCTTATAAAGGTGGAACAATTTCAGTTCATTTATAATACAGCTATTCCATTTTGGAGTTCTTTATTCAGATTTATTTCTTAGCAATTTGAAATGTGTTGTGAAGAAAGTGTTCCCATGAAAATCTTATAGTTAATATTATATTATGAGTCCATATATATTATACATTATAGCTTTATAATGTATTTCCCTGTCATATAGAAACTTTGTTGTTTATAGTTTGTCTTTTAATATCTCTTTTCTCTGAAAATGTGTAAAAATGTTTTCTAGTATGAAGTGGTACAGAAGAGTAATCTGATTTTTGTGGCAGTAAATATAATATGAATTATAGCATCTCCTCAAGAAGACATAGTATAATTTTAAAATAATAAATATAGTTTTATCTATTTGCATTGATTTTTCTTGGAGCTCAGTGAACCCATCTGCATAATCTGGTCCTTTTTAAGCAAATGTGCCTTTGTGATTATTACTCCTGTTTTAGTTATTCCAGCTTCATTCCTAGAGTATTTATATTTATTTTATGCCCTTTCATTGAACATCTTGGTTTTTCTTTATTTGTTCTATTTAACTGCATTCTAATAAAGTTCTCAATTTTTTAACATTTATATTTTCTTTTCTAACTTGAAATAGAGTTTAATTCTATGACTGTATTATTAATTTACTTCAATTCTTCCTTGCCTTAGCCATCTCCATTATCTTATGGATGTATTTTTATCTCCAGATCTTCCCCCTCCTACTTCATAAAAAGCATTTTTAAACATTATATTAACATGCTAAATTGTTCTCCAGTTATGTTTTCTGACTTTAATAAATCATTTTTGGAGGTCTGTTTTTCCTCCAATTCTTCAGAAAGACTTTCACTGTTCTTGTTCTCCTTTAGACTCACATAGAGCCAAAGTTTATTCACTCATGGAACAGAGCCAGTTTCCTGCTTCACCCTCTTTAAGCCATCCTCAGATGAGGACTAGGCATTCCTAACATGGTTTAAACCTATCAGTAAAGCACATAAATTGCCTGGGGCTCCGTTCTCTGACCCAGATTGCTGGTTGAATGCTTCCCACAGCTGGAGAGGAAGGTTGATATGCAGTTTTTGCCAGCCTTCTTGGATCTTGATTTCAGCTGAGTCAATATCCAACTTCTATTACTCTGAGTGCCCTCTGTAGCATGCAAAATAGTTTTCTTATTTATTTATTTTTCTAAAAGAAGACATACTTATATTCTTCATGCCATACACTACATATTTCTACTCAGATACTGTTTAAGGATAACTTTCCTGTTCATGAACCTGGTTTGCAAGCCCCACCATAATGGACCTATTTTTCCAATCTCATCTCAATTCTTCATCTCCATCTTCATCTACCAGTTGTCCACACAGCAACCTTCCTTTGAAGACAAGATCAAAAGGCACATTCTTTAATAGCCCAGACCTCCTTATTTGCCTATGAGCATAAGCTTCCTAAACAAAAGAAAGCTAAGATAATCAAAGCAGACTATCAAAAATAAGCATCCTGCTACCTTCAGGAGCACATATACAAAAAATAAGGAGTCCTGTTCATTCTTTCCCTTTAAACAACCACATGTGAACTGAGTTCTTACAGCAGTTGAAAACACATTTTTAATCTTGCTTTCTTCAACACTGATTCTAATTTCAGGTTGCCATTTTCACACATATTTTGTTTTTCCCGTGTTCCTCAACCTCTGTGTTTTATTTTATGTTGACATTTCCAGATTTTGGCAGCAGTGCTCATCTTAGTTGGTCCATCTGTTGTTGGGCCTCTGATAGTGGGTGTCCAACCTTGTGCCATGTCCTTTTACATGAGGAACTCGGTGAGTAATGGGAAGAACATCACCTGCCTCCCGATGTTTGATTTTCTGCCCAGGCTGTGCACTTTCATGAAAACAAATGGGGAGCTGGGGCTAGAACACTGCCAAGTTACTGCATTTTAAAAAGGAAATAGATGTAAGAATTTGTAGCATTTTAAAAATAAAAGAATCTGTGAAGGGCAATTGCGTGAAGGAAAGATTTTTTTAAAACTTGGCCACGGGGGCAGGGGGCATGTTCTTTAGGGTAAAATAAAAGAGTTTTATTTTAGGACATTTTTTAAGGACCTTATTGTTATGGGGGAAAAACAAGCTTAAAAAAAGGAACTAATTCATAACGTGGTAGAAGATTGTGATATATATCATACTAAGGAAATGGAAAAATAATGACTTATGCATCACTTAGCTCTTTCAAAATGATGCATTTATGGGTAATGTGTTATTTTTCATTTAGCCTGATTGTCACAATAATAAATTTTGAATGACAATCTGTTAAAAATTATTGTGTATACTGTTTATTTATATCAGTAAGCAGTATCTCATTTATAAAAGCCATTGTTACTTTCATTATTAAATCTGTTTATTTAAAAATATTTTTTATTTCAACAATACAAAGTGTAAAAAAGATACAAAGTATTATGTTTCATGTATATTTTATAGAAATAAAAATACATGGAACTTTGTAGAGTATATGTGTATAGGAAAGTAAAAAAACTAAAACCTGAAATAAAATATATTTTTAAACAGATTTAGTAATAAAAGTGTTAAAGTTAGTTTCCATATGGAGGAGGATGACTGATGACTGGACACCCCAAAACGTGATTTTTTTTTTTATCTAGACCTACCACTGAAAGCACAGAAATGTAATCTTCACAGGGACTAGACCCGATGGCGGATTTAGAGTTACTGATTTATGCCTACCAAGCTCACAGAAGTATTTTGTATAAGTTATGTAATGCCAATTAATATAGAAGTATTTTATATAAATGTTAATGTCAATAAGTTACTGTGAGAAGCAGAGTAAGTGTAGGGTTTAAGAAAGATCAAAGGATTAGGTGTCAGAATGCCTGATCTGAATGTGTCTCAGTGGCTTACTGTGTGATCGATTGCAATCAATTACTGTCACTGCTCAGTCCCTCAGTTTCCTCATCTACAAATGAAGATAATATCCTGGCATAGCTCATAGGTTGTGGTGATGATTTAAAGAGTTAATCCAGGTAAAGCACTTAGAAGACTGTGTGGCACATAGCCACTGCTCAAAAAAATGTTCCCTATAGTAATGTCTTTATTCTGGCTTTTTTTTTTCTCATTCTCTGGTGGAAACTACCAGAAAAGCTGAACTTCTATGCCAATCCAAAGTTTGCTCTTTTAAGCAGGAAATTAGGACAGTGATGTTAGTTACATAATTTGACTGCCTAATGCATTTAAGAAGAGGTAGCTGGATGGATCCATGGTATAGTCTTGCCTCAGCAAACAGAATAGTCAGTCTGTGGACTAAGACTTTTCTCTCCTTTGGTGCTTAGAGGAACACTACTAATGTGGTGCCTTTGCTATCCTCTTGTTTTCTATCCTCCGGTGTTGAACAGCTACTCCCCTCCACTCCCCTCTACTCCCTTCCATTCCCCTCTACTCCCTTCTACTCCTCTCCACTCCACTCCCCTCCACTCCCTTATGCTCACACCTGTATTTTTTTTTATGTGTGTTACTTTCAGGAAATTTTGCTTTGAGAGCTTTATAAAAAATATATTAATTGATTCATTATATATTGATTTTATAGTTAAACCTCAGCAAAACAGCCTGAGTTATTTCCCAGTTCTTGAGGGGAACTTATTTTTATATTCCTATGTTCTCTTCAATGCTTATATAAATGTATAATGAATCATTCAACTTGTAGCTAATATGTAACACATTACTCTTTCTGTGATGGGGCAGCATGGGCAAGCTGATTTCCCTTCTCTATCTTAGCTCAACTTCTGTAGGATCTAGTAAGGTATAAAACTCATTTTTGTGAGGAAGTTAAAGAAAATATAACTAGATGGATAAGACTAATGTTTAATCTAGAGGATTTGTTCTGATGGGCTGTAGGCAGAACCATCAATAGCGGTTTTCCTTGAGCTGTACTACACTGGTACCCACAATGTTTTGTTTTGTTTTGAAAGTGGTGTAATTAATTATGAATATTTGAACCCCAAGCTGTTTCACATAAAAAAATCTGGATTTTTGACATGTCTGTAAATATTGGATCATCCCTGGCCAGGTAGGTCAGTTGGCTAGAGTGTTGTCTGATACCAAGTTTTTGAGTTCAATCTGCAATCAGAGCACAGGCAAAAAAACAACCGATAAATGCATAAATAGAAGGAACAACAAAGTGACGTTTCTTTCCCTCCTCCCCTCCCTTCCCCTCCCTTCCTTTCCCCTCTCAGATGAGGAGCATGGCCATATAGAAGACAAAAGGATGTATTTTTCACTTTTATTTCCTAAAATTGACAGAAAGAGTATGATGGTTATGTAATTATCTTTGTGTTTGTGGGAAGATGATAGGATATAAGCAGGTGAGCCATCAACTGAATGGTTTTAGATTCAGCCTGGAGTGAATCCAATAGTATTTGATCTGGCACTCTTCTGAGATATACTCTAATTGCATTTCCTGAGATGATTGCTGTCCTGTTTACCTGCACTATGGATAAGCTGGTGCACTCTCATTTCTCAATTTAGTTTTCAGTGTTACTAGAGAGACTTGTTTTAATTGAGGCTTAGGTATAACTGTTCATTGAAGTGTAGTTATGATCCTAATGAATTTAGTCTACGACTCTATCTTCCATTCTTAAATTTAGTGTTTAAATTTCATGTTTAAATCCTTTTATCTAGAATGAATTCTAGGCTCTGACCAGCTGGCTCAGTTGGTTAGAGCATCATTCAGTACACCAAGGTTTTGGGTCTGATCCCTGGTCCGGGCTCATACAAGAAACAACCAATGAATGCATGGCTAGGTGAAACAATGAATCGATGTCTCTCTCTGTCTCTTTCTGTCCAACTTCCTCTCTCTTTCTAAAAAATCAATAATAAAATAAAATGAATTCTAGATTCTTCCGTGGCATAAATGTATAGGAATGTTCTTTTCTAACAGTTCTTTTGAAAGTTAATACTTTTAAAATTTTCAACAGATATTTAGAATCTTTTTTAAGTATATTTTATTGATTATGTTATTACAGTTGTCCCAATTTTTGCCCCTTTCCCCCCTCTGCCCAGTATCTCCCTTCACTCTAGCAGTCCCTGCCTTAGTTCATGTCCATGGTATTTAAGTTCTCTGACTTCTCCATTTCCTATACTATTCTTAACTTCTCCTGTATTTTTTGTACCTACCTATTACACTTTTTAATCCCTGCACCTTTCCCCCCAATTCTCCTCCTTCCCCTTCCCAGCTGATAACCCTCCAAATGATCTCCATACTTATGATTCTATTCCTGTTCTAATTGTTTGCTTTGTTTGTTTTTAGTCAGTTGTTTATAGTTGTGAATTTGTTGTATTTTAACGTTCACAGTTCTGATCTTCTTTTTCTTAAATAAGTTCCTTTCTTTTTTTCATGTAATAATAGCTTGGTGATGATGAACTCCTTTAGCTTTACCTTGACTGGGAAGCACTTTATCTGCCCTTCCATTCTAAATGATAGCTTTGCTTGATAGAGTAATCTAGGTCGTAGGTCCTTACTTTTCATCACTTTGAGTACTTCTTGCCAGTCCCTTCTTGACCTGCAAAGTTTCTTTTGAGAAATCAACTGATAGACTTCTGGATACTCCTTTGTAGGTAACTCACTTCTTTTCTCTTGCTGCTTTTAAGATTCTCTCTTCATCTTTAACTTTTGGTGTTTTAGTTATGATTTGTCTCAGTGTGGTCCTCTTTGGGTCCAACTAGTTTGGGACCCTCTGTACTTCCTGGACTTGTATGTCTATATCCTTCATCAAATTAGGAAAGTTTTCTTTTATTATTTTTTTCAAATAGGTTTTCAGTTTTTTTCTCTTCCTCCTCTTCTTTTGGCATTCTTACAGTTCTAATTTTGGCATGTTTAGTGATATCCCAGGGTCTTATACTATCTCATTTTTTTAGTTCTTTTTTTAAAAATTATTTTTCTTTTTAAAGGTTTTATTTCTTTATTTTTCCAAAAGAGGGGAAGGGATGGAGAAAGAGAGAGAAAAACATCAATGTGTGGTTACCTCTTGTGCACCCCTGCTGAGGACCTGGTCCACAACCCAGGCATGTGCCCTGACTGGGAATCGAACCAGCAACACTTTGCTTTGCAGTCAGGTGCTCAATCCACTGAGCCACACAAGCCAGGGCATTTTTTTGAATTCTTTTTTCTTCTTCCTGTTCTGGTTGAATGTTTATTTCTTCCTTACATTCCAAATCATTGATTTGAATCTCAGCGTCCTTTTCTTCACTTTTGTTTCCCTGTAGATATGTCTCTATTTCACTTAGTGTAATCTTCATTTCTTCCTCTATGTTGCTGCCATACTCAGTGAGTTCTGTGAGTATCCTGATCACCAGTGTTTTGAACTCTGCATCTGATAGGTTAGCTCTCTCTGTTTCTTTTAGTTCTTTCTCTGGAATTTTGTTCTTTTCTTTCATTTGGGCCATATTTTTTTTGTCTCCTCAATTTGGCAGCCTCCCTATATTTGTTTTTGTGTATTAGATAGAACTGTTTTGACTCTCTGTCTTAGTAGCATGGCCTGTTGTCGCGTAGGCACCTGTAAATTGTGTGAGACAGAGCCTTAGGACATCACCAGGGTGGGGCAACCCACTTCACCCTTTGTGGATCCATGGGGTGGGGAGACTCGGAGATGAGATTATGCTGCTGTGGGTTTCTGCAGTTTTGACCAGCATTTGCCCTGTTTCCAGTCACTTCATCCATTCCCTGAATACAACCAGTGCCCTTTCAGCTTTTGTGCTGGTGTTGAAGCCCAGGTGTTTGCCCTCCTCCAGCCAACCCCCAGCCCCTACCCACAGTCAATCCCCACATGGTTGTCCATGTCCATGGGTCATTCATACATGTTTTTGACTAGGCCCTTCCCCTTCTTTCCACCATTATCTCCCTCCACCCACTCTGGCCGGTGTTAGTTTGTTACATTCCCATGCCTCTGGTTCTATTTTGCTCGTTAGTTTCTTTTGTTTATTAGATTCTTCTTATAAGTGAGATCATATGGTATTTGTCTTCAACTGGCTTATTTCACTTAGTGTAATATTCTCCAGTTCCATCCATGCTGTCACAATTTGTTATCAGGACTACTGTACTCTGGTCTTTTCATTCACTTTGTTTTTCTCCAGTTCATTTCCCACATAGAGTAGTGTTTTGAACATAGATAACTGATGAAGTCATTCCCTGTGTAAGCGCTCTTTGGTGGCCTGTTAACTGCTTTTGGTATTAAGTTTAAAGTCCTTCATAGAGCTTAAGCCCACATGCCCTAGGGCCTCAACCTTGCACACATTATCACTGATCTACACAAACTCTACAAACTTCAACATGCTCTAATCCCCCAGTTTAACCACCTTACCCTTTTTACCACCTAGTTTTACCTCATGTGTCACTTCCACAGGGAAGATTTCTCTTTGCTCAAAGTCTGAATTGCATCTCCCATTTCAAAACAGAGAGAGCGTTTTGCTGACACTATTCACTATTATAATTAATTATTAATTGTCAATATCTGTTTACCAACTATCTGTCTTGCAACATTGTAAGCCCTCCAATGGTAGAAACTGTTTCTGTTTACTCACTGGTGTATTATTTGCAAATCAATTCAGTTATTTAATGACTAGTAATACTTGAAAGTTTTACTAGTACTTTGCTGTACTTTGAGACATTTTTATATTTATTATATATTATGTTGAATCCAAGCTTATTGTTTAAATTACTTCATACATAAGACAGAACTTCCTTTCACTTAAAAATTTCAACATTTTATCTTTTTGAATAATTTGGATGTCCTCACCTCAACCTCTACTTTCCAAATGAGGGAAGCATTATTGTATTAACTAACCAGCTTTCCTAGTCTTAATTCATTCTTTTCTTCGTAATAGTTTTTTCTCATTACAACAAGACATAGTCTGTTATAATATTTAATCAGTTTCTGAAGTCTCATTTTACTGCTTAAGTTAATTATTTTCACCATTTTTCCTAAAACAAAAGTAATAGAATTATTAATAGGTGGCAAAATTCTGGATTTTATAAAAGACTACAAAGGCAATTCCACATTCTTGATCTGATTCTGATTATAAAACAAAACAATTCAGCTTACAGCCTCAGCTTGGTAACTATATAGTAGGCTCAGCAGTGAAAGATCCTATAATTAAGAATGTCTTTATAGTAGAAAGGTGGATCTTTTTTCACTTTTTAAAATTCTTTAGAAATATATTGCACTTACTGTATCTCTTTTGTTAAATTTTGATATTGAGTATAAGATACATGAATGAATTTAACCATATATACAAGCAGTTTTCTACTGATATTCAGTCATATTGAACTCCTTAATTCTAAAATTACAGCATTGTGGTGCAAAAAAAATTGCATGTTTTCAATGTTATGAGGTTAGAATTTTACCTTGTATGGGAATATCAAATGCAATCTTCAGTGTATGACTGCACATTATAGAGTCAGTACCAAGCATATATTTTGATTACCAGATGTATCACTAAGATTATTTAATCATTTAATTACCTCCCCACCAAGACATTTGATATAGATGTATTGATTATTAGATGATTTTTGTCCTACTTCAGAAAATTGTTTCTAAGACAATTTCTTTATGAATGTACTTAAAAAAATTTGGCAATAATACAAATAATAATCTTTCTGAATTCATAAAAAGTAAGGCATCAGTTTTTATGAAATTCTTATAAGGTACTGAGGCTTATCAATCTAGTATGAACTCTTTAAAATATTGGGTAGATAGGTAGATTTCATTATTATAGCACTATATGGTAGACTCTTTGAAGGTCTTTTGACTACTTTTTCATCTCAACTAATTACTATTTTATTTTATATTAATTGTAAAGTTAGCTACATTTAGCACTGTTTTTCTCTCTATTTGAGCAGAATATAATACTTTGTTTCCTTTAGCTCTGACAGTTTCTCCCTATAACTGACTAAAACTATTTAGTCAGACTAGTGCTAGTAAGAGACTAGAAATGGATCCTACTGACCCAACACGTAGCTATGCTTCCTAAAATGTCCTCACCGAAAGCTGATGGTATAGTGCCAGAGTTCAATTCATGAAAAGCAGTGGCATAGAAGTAGGGCAGGCAAGGTGGTAGTGTCCAGGTAGATGGCTTTCTGATGTTCTGTTTCAGCCCCACAGTCCATTATAGAGGATCAAGAAAAATGAATGGAATGAAGTCCAAGCAAACCTCCCTGGTATTTACTTTGTCCAAGCTTTAGAAAAATTTGACCTAAGGCTAATTCAGGATTATACTCTGACATGTACTTGGAGTTAAATTATTCCATGCAACCCCTTAGTTGCAGAGCCATATGTTTTAATATTTAGCCAAACTGGAGTTAGGACTGATATATTGATATCATCTTGCAAATGCTAATTAGCAGAACGAGGGCATTTGCTGAACAGATATGGCTGTGTCTTCTACTTTGTTTCTCTAGTGTCTATCACGGATTGATAGAAAATTTTAAGTAAATATTTGATTAAAGTTGTCAAAGCACATGGCAATAAACCGACATGAATACAAAGGTGCACATATTATTAAGTATTGAAAATATTGTAAGCCAAATAGAGAAAAAATTAAAATGTCCTTAATTTTAAGAAAGAGTAATGGAAGAAAGTTTGTACTTTTTACTGATTAAAAATATCTCATTAAATATCCAATGCAGTTACTTAAAAATATCTCTCTGCATTTCAACCATATGCTTAAAAAATAGAGGTAATAACACTGTTGTCTATCTATTTTCATGTATACTTTTAACATTTTTCATGTCTGCATGAAGTCTATTAAAGTTAGAAAAGAGATTTCATTTTATGCTTCCTTTGAAAGACAAATCATACCATATGAATGTTCATCAAATGTGTTTGTATTTCTCATATACTTTTTTATATCATTATTACCAATATATCATAATTCAGGGGAAGTCATTTTAATTAGATAATTTTTAAATATTACTTAAATTCGTGAATGATGGCATTCATGATTACATTTAAGAGGATGAAGTAGATAAAACGTAAGAACTTTATAATAGCTTTGAAAGAATCACTGGAATCAGGGAAAAAAAAGATTATAGGTTGTCCTTGTTTTTAAACCTGTCATTCAATTTCATCACAATTTAACCAGGATTATTTTATGTATGATTTTGCTGATGGCCACAGTCATCTATGATTTGTAACAGCTTTCTTCTCAAATAGATATTTAAATATGCACTAAATACAACAGAAACATACTCTGTTACTATTAACAATATAAGTCACTTTTTATAAGTAATACTTTATGCTTGCTATAAAATAATAGCCATTTTTTTCCCTTAAAGATTGCATTATATTTGAGTGTAGATGCCTTCACTGACACACAGGAGAATGTTTCTATTAACTCTTTTACATGGTATTTATTCATTTAAGATAACTAATTTTAATTTATGTGATTTTCATTCTTTGCTATTAATATTAAAAAGCAGGTCTAATCTATGCATTGTTCTTTATGTAAGAGCATAACACAACATGTTGAACAAATCCTTTCAAAAGTGTTAAATATAAATATTTTAGACACAAAGTTTAAAGTAAATGTAATTGAAAGTTGAGTTTTTTTATGTGTTTCTTAGCTGTAAAATAAGGATGGGCTGATGTAGGACTATATTACTTTTCAAATTTAAAACAATACATCTCTGTAGTAACATAATATAAAGAAATTAACATGGGGCATTTTCTATCAAATTGTTATAATATCACATTTTATCATCCAGGAATTTTATTAGATCTAGACTTGAATCTCATTCTATTAAGTGAACCTGTGATGTTTCATTGAGGATAATAAAAATCTGCAAGAGCAGAGCAAGAATTATATAGTTAAGTAATTATTCTTATACACTCTATTGAACGTGGTTTTTTTCACCAAACAGGTAAATATGAAAAAAAAATTACAAAGCCCACAGGGAACTGAGAGATATTTTATTTTATGTAAATTAAATATATTTTACAACTATGACTCATTGTAGGTAGTAGGCATATTGAATATATGTAATTTGTGGCCCTATTTAAACTGTCAGTCAAGTTCAATAGATGAAAATCTGAGAATTCAACAGCTTAACTGGGTTTTACAAAGAGAATTAGAGTGAAGTGGCTAATACTCTGTAATAAATTAGGCGTAAAGTAAAATCTCCATTTTTCTATATAGTAGTCACGCCACTTTCAAGAAATAGTGAACCCTCTTGGTTTCATCTCCAAAGCAGAGATAATACTACCTATCACACAATACTCTGTGGGGTTAAATGAGGAAATACATGTGCAGTGTTTAAAATAACAGCTGTCAATAATATGCCAGACACCATAGGATAATATTTTGTTTGTAAAAAAAATCACTAAAATATATGTTTGAAATATTTGCTTTATATTATAGAATCTTTTATTACATTCCAGTTATAAGTATTAAATAATTGTGCTTATTGAGGAGATCTCTGATTAAATGGTAATACATTAGCACCAGGTAATAGTCTAATAAAATATAATTTTAAATACTGCTGTTGTGCTAGAATATGCTAGGATTTCATAAGAAAAAAAATCCATTTGAAAGAAGGTTGTAGAACTATGATTTTCATTTCTAAATTCAAATCTATCAATTCTAACCAACAGTCAGTATATAAGTTTTGCATGTTTAAAAATGAAATAGAAAAGAGAACTTATTGACCTGCTTGTTCCTCCCCATGGTCTTAGTTCTTCTCCACTTGCAGACACAACTGTTCTTTTTAGATACTAAAAGTGGGGATAAAAATGGGAAGAAGTATAATGATATTTAAATTATTAGTGTGTTATGATAATGGCTGCTAACATTGTAAACAGGTTTAAGAAACATGAAGATAGCACATTACTAATTACTTAATATAACTGTATACGAAATGAGTAAATATCACAACCAAAATTTATACAGTTTTTTTCTTTGTTATTGTATAATTTCTACAATATTTAGGTTATCTTGGTCTTTTATTTTACTGCTCCTTGTATCTCAAAAGTTACTAACAATTCTGACAGAATGCTAAAGAAAAAGCATAAACATCAGTTGATATTTTAAAGGTAATAAATAAAGATAAGGGAAAACTTAGAAAATAAAGATAAAAAGAAAAGATATAAACTTGTAATTTGTTTTATTTTACTCTAATCTATTTTTAACTCCAATCTGCTTTCCTATTTTAATAACGTTGACATTACACAATACTCTGTCGGTCATCTCAACAGAGCGAATTATATATTCATTTGTATGTATACAGTTTGTCCTAATAATTCCACTTAAACTTACACCATTAGCACACCCAAAGCTATTTATTAATATCTTTGCTTATATCATTGAAAATAGCAATATAATATTCTGTTATGTGAACTTGACAAAAATTACTTTGCCATTGTTTAATTATCCATACTTAAAGTGTTTTCAGTTTTCACTGAGAAAGCTTACATTGTATCTCTAGGGCCATTACATATCCATTGGTAACACTGAGTTGGATGAACCATCACTTACCTCTCAAGGGGCTGTATTTCTAAATTACGTGTAGATCTTTTTAAATCAAAAAAATAAAAGCTGGTATTACTGCTAGTTGCTATCTGGTAAGATAGTTGTTTTTTCTTCTTTGTATTATAAAGGCAACAACTTTTAGAGCAAAAAACAATCTGAGGAGGTACAAAAACTAAAAAGAAAGCACTTGAATTTCCTGACCAATTATTTACAGTCAAGAAAGCTTACACCATTTTCTTAATTCTTCACAGGCAAAAAAACAATACCCTAAAATAAAATCTATTTCAAAGCACATTAGCAAATTTAAAATTATTGTAATTGTATGATTTGCTTCTGTGCTTCCAGCTCTTTAAAAGGATATAATTTATTCAATAATAATATAATATTTTCAGTAAAAGAAGAAAAAACAAATAATTTTAACTGAAATGTTTATTTTTTTACATCTGGTTTTGAATAAATAAAATTTAAATACATTTGGTCTTCCGATCTAATCTTAAATCCACTGATACTACAGATTATTAAAGGTAAAATATTTATAGTTATCTGATATGTAGTCTTTGTGACCAGTGACATTATTTTTGAAATACCAGTTAATATCTTCTTGTTAAAGTTCCCCTTATCCTTTCCCTTTATTTCCATCATATGGTTTATTCTATATTGAGTGTCAGGGTGAAAAGTTCTGAAATGGTAAAAGAATTAGTTTTCTGGTACTCCCTTGACTGGTGCTTTCCCAGACCTCAACCCATTAATATGTTTGGTATACCTGGCACATCATATAAGGAGCACCTCACATAAGCATCACCTCAGATAAGAAGACATTAAAACTATATGTGAGGAACTTTCTTTCTGACTAGAAAAAGATTCCTATGCTCAGAGGGTAAGAGAGGTTGAAGGAAGTTTATGAAGAATAGTGGAAGTGTTCAGTAGATGCCCTAATTTAGACTTTCTAGAAAGCACTGAAATAGGCATAAAGAAATCCTTCACCAAGAAGTTGTGGGAGTTGGCAGCAAGACTCAGAGAGTCAATGGATTCATTGTGTAGCTGTATAGGGTGATTGAGCATCTGGCAGAGTTTTGTCTGCCCCAGAATTCCTGTGACTCTTCTATTGCTTCCTAAACTAATGGAACCATGGAAACAGGAAAACACATGGCTTACTAAAATGGACAGACCAAGACCGAATACAAGATACATTTTTCAATATTTACTTTATAGACATATAATTTGATTATAATTCAGGTAATTAATTACCACTCAATGCCTTAACTCTTTATGAACCTACTTGATCTGGTAGACAGTGTTACTATCTTAAGGGAATTCCAAATCAACTATGATTACGTTTTTACTTATTTAATGAATGAAGTTCAAAATAGAATTTGCGTTTCTTTACAAATAAGCAATCTAGTGAAATTTGTTATTTATACATTAGAGATTATTGTTTCTAATTCATAACTACAACAAATAGGAAAGAGTTTGCTCTCTATCATGTTTTTAAGAAAGACTTTATTTTGTATAATGTAATAGCTGTTGCATGATTGGTATTATTATTGATTAAATATGCTGTCTCCCCAGATATAATCTAAATGTGATTATACTCTGAAAAACACCATTAATCACTGATATAATTACTTATGTGACATAAACTAGGAAAAATTATTAGAGAAACTCATCATGGTGTAACAGGCAAATGAAATCACCATCAAAGCCATATATATCTATAACCATAAAGCAAACAACCAAATGAAGCATGATGAGTTATTTCAAATTGATATTCATGAGTTTTTCATAATTGATATTCATTTATTTTTTGCTTACTAATTTTAAAGTCAGCTAACACTTGCTAGTAGACCAGAAGTAATACTTTCCCAAGTTCTGCAAAAAGTAGTATTTATTTGTTTCTTTTAATTATTTAATAAGCACTTATGAACAAATTGCTATTCATAGGAAATAATTATAACAATAATGTCCTAAGAATTCTTGCCAACCATTGGGAATAAAATGTGTATTAGATGTGGTATTTTTCTTCAGGTAACTGTGTATCATTCTATCTATCTATCTATTTATCTTTCTATCACATATATGCATTGTTACCATACCATTGGAATGCTACTTTATACATTAATTTTATATACAGTACATTATAATATACTTTACATCTTCAAACTTATTTTATGTTATAATCTTAAATTGTGTCATGAAACATAAAAGTTAACAGCATCAATTTAAAATTTAATATCATGAATTGGCTGTAATAATTGTTTCACCTTAATTCGAAAAATTTTATAATGTACATTATTAAAACTTAATGTTCTTTTTTATTCTTATCCTTTAATCAACATCTTTGATAAAAAATAATAAAAGGTACACATTTGTTATTTGGGAAATTTTATATTTGTGATCATTGATGTACTTTTAAAACCTGATTTGATGGTATAAGTATAGAAGTTATTTTTATTTTTATAAATTGACTAGCAATTTATTCACATTATTTGGGACCACCATTCTTTTTACTGGTTATCAGCAACCCTGTAAGTTCTTTGTCATAAATACATCAATGCTAGTATAATTTAATACTTTCAGATAAGATTTCTATTGGGAATTTTTAAAGTGATTTTTCAAAGATACACACTGGGATAAAAGATATGTGCAAATTCTAAACACTGCAGGATTACACAGTATACAGTGATTTTTAAGTTATTTGTAGTATATTTTAGCTTTATTCAAAGGAAACACAGTTCACTGTCAAAACAAAATACTAATTAACCGCACTGCACCATTATCATATTGCCATGTAACAACTTCCCGTCTCCCTTTCCAGGGGGAGCAATTTAAAAATGTTCCCTGTGCCATCACTTGCTTAAATTAGTTTCATGGAGCAATTTCTTCAGGCCTCTAGCTACTGAACAAAAATTACAAAGACAGAGTCATTTATGTTAAGGCAACTAAAATGGATCCAGGAAGCCATAAAGAAGCTTGCCTTATGCACACCCCACTCATGAACTTTTGAACTTTTAAGCTCACCACAAGACCACCCCCTAGACTTTGCTTTCTCTCTAGTACCATTTGCAAACTGCACCTTAAAAGGACGCAATCTGTATCAACAACCAACATTCTTTATTTGCACATTGACCTAATCAATCCTTGTTTAACCTAGCCTGAATGCTTTATTTGCATGGAGGATCTAAATGGAAACCACATTTTCAGGTTTTGCCTTTGTAAAACCCTGCCTTCTTTTGTGCTCTTCAGAGAAAAATTTAATTATCTGAATCTGTGGCTCCCAGATTGCAGCCCTTGTTGCTCAAATACATGGCTTTTGTTCTTTATTACAGCCTAAATCTCCTTTTGTCTAACACCTATATATACTTATGGGTATGTTAACTGCTTCATGGCATTATTCTGTACACTTTTGAAAACTGCATTGTTACGAAAACTTGTTACTGGCTCAAGAGACATAGGACTGTCAGATTCAGGAACTAGGGCATCTTCCCCTGCCTAAATCATAAAACATTTGAAGATGTTGCATCTTCCTCTCAATATAATCACTGCATGACCCCGTTTTCATAAAAAAAGGTAATTGTTACCTCAAAGAACTCTTTTCTTATTTCTATTTGCCTGAATTCTTAACATTGGTAAATCTACTCTACTGGCTACCTAGTGTGGCCCCAAACCCTTAGAACTTTGTGCCTTAGTTTCAGTGGTCTTCTTTCCTTAGAATGATAAATGACTCCGAATATAGTTATGCTCATGGGGTCAACTTTTTAATTCTAATTTGTTTTCCTACCAACTGCCAAAATATATTCATGTTGAAAGGTATTCCTGTTCAGGCTAGGATAACAACATTTAAGTTGTTTTAACAACTAATGTGGTGAGATGACCTTGACTTTTATGCAAATATTAAAAGAACGTATAACTCAAGTGCATTTGGAAAAATCACTCTTCTGAAATGAGGATTAACTCTTTAGCAATACCATTTCCTTTATTTTGTTCTTTTGCCCAAGTACTAATTCAGTTCACACCTGTAGTGCAATGAAATATTTTATTAACTTTATAAATCTGTATAATACATACATATAAAAGTATATACTTAAAATTTTTGGAAAATGCACTAAAATATAGTTGTTAGTTATTTAGCACTTGTACTATTTATATAATATATTATTTAGCAAACTGTTAACATGTGTAGCATTCCTTTTCTTGAATTACTTATTCCTAAACAATGAAATAAAATCAAATAGAATGTAAAGTAAACATTTTAATAAGCTAAATATAAACTGGAATATTGCTGTTTTGAAATATATCTAGCTGTATAAAGCCAGATAAATTATATTGAGATGTTTTAAAAATCATGTAATTTTAAAAATTTTAATAGATTCTGTGAGTGCTAGTTACATTATAGATATTTGATAAACCAAAAAATAAAAGAGTAGGTTTGGGGCTGTCTTAAAACCCAACAATATAAAAAGAGTATAAAGGGTATAGAGGGGAAGGGGGAGAGGGATAATGGAGGAAAATTGGGGAAGGGCCATCAAGGAACATGTATATAAAGGACTCATGGACAAAGCCAAAGGGGGTAGGTTCAAGGGTGAAGGCAGGGATGCATAGGGCAGGGGATGCGGGTGTGGTGGGGTGAAAATGGAGACAACTGTGCTTGAATATCAAAAGTATAAAAATACTTTATGATTAACAGCTAATGTTTTGTTATAAAAGTCAGGAAATTTTCTTAGCCTGATGTGAATAAAGAATAAATACGGATAACTCTGTTAAAGAATATGTGTTAAAAATATTAGTAAAAGTAATTTTAAAATACTTTAAATTTACAGAGTGTTATTAGCAAGTAATTTTTACTTCACTATTTTCTACAATAAGTCAGGACATTCAAAAGAATAGGTATGAATATGATGGTCTGATTTTTACAGGGTGAAAAATGAAGATACACAAATATTATGTTTTAAAAGCCTTCTATATAATAATATATCTCAACTTTTTTATTTTATTGAAAATTTTTATTTAGCATTTTCCTATGTGTCACTGACACATGGCAGTATGAAAGTATAGAGATTGTGGATTCTAACCTAGTAACAATGCAAAAACTAAATATCCTGAAATTCCATTTTAAATACATGGATTGTATGAGAGTTATCAGTAATATAATACTGTATTAAAGTGTAACCAAAATGTTGCATTTCCTAATTTATAGGGAAGCTATCTATTGAATAGCTTTACTATTATTAATATGTATCTCAGTGGTAAATAGCCAGCCTACTTTAATAATACTGTAGTCATTAAAGCTAAATTTCAAATTTATGTTTTTGCTTTTCTTATAAAAATTAATAACGTGTTATCCCTGGCTGGTGTGACTCAGTGGATTGAGTGCCAGCCTGCAAACCAAAAGGGTGCCAGTTTGATTCCAGGTCAGGGTGCATGCCTGGGTTGTGGGCCAGGTTCCCAGTAGGGGGCACACAGCAGGTAACCACACATTGATGTTTCTCTCCCTCTCTTTCTCCCTCCCTTTTCCTCTGTCTAAACATAAATAAATACAATCTTTAAAAAATTAAAAATGAATAAAGCTTTAATACCTGAAAGGCAAAATATTTTTTTTGTTTGGTCCTTAAAGTAAAGGATATATTCTAGGACACATATAATATGGGTATAAGATGATTTATGAAAGTGGAGAAATGTATCCACTTTCTGTCAGTACTCGTTCAGTACTCTTCTGTCATACCCATTTTCCTTCTGGTCATAATAAATGCACTGTCAAACTTGTCGCCCAGCCTAGCATGCTCTTCTCTGTCTGGCTAACTAACACTGGTTCTTCCTGTTTCAACTCAGTTGTCACTTCCTCTAAAAAGCCTTCCCTAACTCTCATTGTCGCCTCCTCTACAGGGGTTGTGTCTTAATTGTGCTACCAGAGCACTTTCTGCTGACTAATGATAAGGATAGTTACACTTTATATCTTATTTCTTTCCTGCTGTACCTTGGACTCATAATAAACAAGTATGTGTTTAATCTTTGTATTAACAGAACCCAAACAATGTCTGGTGAAACATGTGGAATGATAACTAATAGAATGAATTAAATAGTGTGGCATCTCACCTTCTCTAGGAATAAAGGTTTTTACAGTAGTTTTAATATATGCATTAACATAAAAAGCATACAGAACATTGTCATAGTTTAGGTACATCTTAATCAGTTTATTCCATTTTAAAAACTGGGAAAGAAGAAAGGAAAAAAAATATTGACCCTCATTCTACAGTAACTGTGTTCACAAAAATCTAATGATTTGATTAAAAATGGCACTTGCAAATAAATTTCTACTTTAAAACTGATCATTGTTTGAAGCAATATTCTAACATGGAACGTTAATTTAATTCTAGAGTTTCTTTTTAATGTGTTTAAAGTTTATACTTATCACATAAAGATGAAGTAATGTAATATACATCATAAGTAATTTTTAGGTATGTGTACGTATTTATCACAAGTAGAAAATCCTTTATAGTCTGTTAGGCAGGTCACTTGAGAAAAAGTACAATTATTGCAAAGACGAGAGAAGCAATGAAATAATTGAGAAGGAAGTATATAAATAGAGTACTTAGTTCAATTCTAAAAAAGAGACATGTCTGCCAACCTTTTTGAGATATGTGTTATTTAACTTTAGTGCAATATTTGGCAGTGTTGCCTGTCGCTTTCTTGAAATTCTCATATTTCTTCTCTGAATTTACCAATAACTACTGGTTTTCCTCCCAATTTCAAGAATGCTCCTGTTTAGTATGCTTTTCTGGTTTTTGTTCTTGTCAAAATTGAGCTGTTTTCCAAGAATTCGCCCTTTGCTTTCATATTTTGTATGTCATTTCTCTAAAATACCACCTCTAAGTCTGGTTTAATGCTGTTCATATCTTTAAGGTCTAAATTTATGGTCTCATCTTTGCGATCTGCCACTTAATAGCTTTAGCTATTGAGCAGGATATATTACTTTTTAATTTCCTCTGTGTAAGAAACACAAGTATAGAAATACTCTTCTAGGATTGTTATGAGAATTAAATGAAATAAGCTTATTCACAGGCTCCCAGAAGCCGTTCCTCTTCTACTTTTGAATTACTAGGTTCCTTATAAATTAGAACAGCTTTTCATGGCAATGCCAGTTTCCTCATTCGGTCTTCTGTTGCCACCTTAGTCATCGTGGGAGCTTGTAACCTCTGCAGTGCAGTGTCATTCCTTTAGGGACAACTTGTTCTCTTCAAATGGAAGTGGCCTAGGGAGGAAGTTATATACTAAATGGAAATCAGCTATCTTTTAAAAATGGCCATTCTGTGTTATAGAATGGCCATTTTTCACCCAAGTGCACTGTGCACAATCAAAATCAGTGTTGATTTTTTCAGGTGACATTTTTTTCATCAGATTCTTTCAAAGATGGCACATTCTACCACGCCACTTCTTACAGCTTGGTGACTGTACTTAATAATATATTACATATTTTAAAGTTGCTAAAGAGATCTTAAATGTTCTCATTTCCAGAAAAAAAGTTTGTAACTATGTAAAGTGAAAGATAATAACTAGACTTACTAGGGTTATGATTTCATTTATTTATTTCATTTATCCTATAAAATGTTTTATAAATTTTATTCAGCATGCCTTAAATATCTTCCAAATTCCTATAGCTTTGTAATCTTGACAGATATAAAATCTCTCTGTGATAAAGTGCATTAAAATTTTCAAAATAAATCTTGTTTTAAAATTCACACATTACCTGTAGTACTAACTAGTGACTACATTAGACTTAAAAGATTTTTTCCAGCTTTGATGTAATTATTAACACATGCAAAATCAATACATACCTCTTGTAACAGGAATATAATAAATTAACTACATAAGAGAAAACTCACGAGAACTGATTATATAAAAATTGAATTTGATATTCATATAACATAAATTATATATTTTTATGCTAGATTTATAACATATAAATATCAGCCTAAAATGTAGTATACTTGAATTAATCACAAATAGAAATACCATGAATCCACAAATAAGCCTTCCCCATGAACCTTGTGATTTTGCTAGAGCCAAGTTAGCTAAAGTCAACACATTAAATATGTGTGATGAACCATAAGTTTAGTGCATCATTGGTTACTAGTGCAAAATAGCTTTGTCCTTGGAGTAGAAGTTATCCTTTATACTTACTGGTGGGTTTTCAGTTATCCTATTGCTTCTTTCTGATTGAGCCCAAATTAAGTAGATTACTTAGTCACTGTAGGACCTAAATCTCTTCTGCTACCTGCTATTTAGAGAGGGTAGGGGAGAGAGAGAGAGAGAGAGAGAGAGAAAAGGAAGAAATATATTATGGAAATAACCCTATTTAGTTCTTATCCATGCAAATCAATATATATTTTTGCATAAATATAAATGTATATTTATTTGTATATACATATTTCTAAAAAGAAACAAAGCCTCTGATTTTCTTCAAATTCTGATAAGGTTAACACAATAATTTAGAGGTATTTGAATTAAATCATGTATGTATTTAAAAGTTATTTATATAACGTAATTAAAACATCAAACACTCTAAGGTTACTTTTTTTGTTTAGGAAAATACATATGAACTGTGATAAGAAAGTGGCTAGAAAAATTATATTGATTTAGCCAAAGAAGAATAGACTGAAAAAGAATGTGAACTAGGAGGATGCCATTCTAATCCCAATACAGCTTTAAACCTTGGTGTAATATACATGATTTCAGTTAGCATGTTTTTATTATGGAAAATTCTGTTAGTGTAGTTTACATTATATAGAAATTTACATTTAAAGATTCAACTAAATGAAAGAGAGACTTCACGTGGATAGGTAAGGGTGTGAGGATCTTACAGAAATACTCATACACATAACAGATGAAGAGGGACAAAACTGCTGATAAACTTAGACGTAGGAGTGATAACCTCAGTATAAGCTGCCAACACTATCCAATATTTTATCAGATTTTTTTATTGATTCTACAACCAAATGCAGGTCCAGTTGCCTACTGCTTCAAAAGCCAGTACTTTGGAGATAGGTGCTCATGAAAGGAAAGCGGTTTATTCAAGTACCAGTCACTTGAGAAGATGGGGGACTCTGTTTCAAAGCCCATCTTAGCATCTCAGTGCAGGCAGAGGTTTTTATAAGGAGGGAGTGGGGAAGCAGAACAAAGAGATCAAAGGGAGGGACATGAAAGGTTCTCTGCATGCAGACCAGCACAGTCCATTCTGATAAGAACCTAAATATTGGTCAAGTGATGCCCTGATGTGTGTCATCCTGGTTTTTGTCATTCTGGTTTTATGGATGAAGGTCAGCATATCTTCCAGAGCTGGGATGCCTGGAGGTTGGAGTCTGTATCTTTTGAAGTTAGTTCCTAGGATTCTTAAACAAACATGCTCTTCATCTATAGCTACATGTTAGTCAGAGTCAGCACTTACAGACACAATGCCAAAAGGTGGGGTGGATTGCATCCCCACTGTTACAATTCCTACCCTTCACCTTTAGTAATTCCTTGAAAATTAATATTTAAAATGCCTTTTTATTGTAGTTTTCATATGAATAACTGTGCCCTAATACATTCTGATATAATTCTTATAACTGCATATGAATTGAATGAGGATGAATCCCAATTATTCAATTATGTATTTTGGATATGAGTTAATTTTGTTTCAGTGATTGTATAAGGTACAAAAATACTAAGGGAGCTCTATATTCTAGTCAAAAAGAGCATAATAAGCAAAGGACCTGATACACATCCCATTCATTTTAAAGAGGCACAGAGTAAGAATAGCAGTATTACTAATATGTTATTGTATACATTTGCAAAGTGCAGTCTTATGACTGATCACGGATTTCTAATACATGATTGTGTAGTCTAAACAACTGATTGTGTAATCTGAAAAAAGAGTGCATCAACTGTGAATTCAATCCTTTTTCTTTTCACAGATGACAAAAGGAAACACGTTAGCTATTGCATAAGCAAACAAGATGATTTTCAGGGTGCAAATTGAATTGTAAGAGTATGTGGGCCTACAATAAAGAAAATACCCCTCACACCGAGACTCTAGGTGACACTGATACAAGTAACAAGTTGTGGGTAACACTGCTCCCCAATTTTTGGACGAGTCAAATAAGTTGAATAATGATTTCTAAAAAGAGTATCAGTGTAATTATTTCTCAGCTTAAAAGTAACATTCTGAATTATAAGCAAATAAACAGAAAAACAAAAATCTGTGTAAAAATTTGATTGTTGACTCAAAAGCTTGATAATAAATAGCAAACTCAATGGTATTATTCCCTTACAGACTTCTGAGCAGGGACCACCAAGTCTCTGCTTGAATACCTCTGCTGATGGAAATTACATAAACTTCCAAATCAGTTCAGTTTGTCTTCAGTGAAATTTCATGTTAAAATGTTATTAAATTTTTTAGGTACAAATACGTATGCTAGGGTAAGTTTTGCAGCCATCACTTCCCTAATTTTAAGTCTAATGGCAAACTTTCAACCTGCTGCAGGTCTTATTATCCTTCTTCTGAAAAGATACTTGGGAAAATAAAGAGGCAGGCCAGAAGTTCTGAGATTTTCCTTAATGGCATTGTTGCTATAGTTACAGCTGAAATGTTTTATAAAGCAAATTGCTTATTGATGGAAAAATGCTGAGTAGCACAGCAGCATCCTTTTTCTGGGTTTTTATTGCCTTCATTTCCCACTCATCTCTTAAGATTAATGGATTTTTGGAGCGTTATTTTGTTTTGAACAAGCCCTCATCATTTGATGTTAAAGTAAATGTATTTTGCTAACATGTACTAGCTGACAAACGAGTATGTTCTAGGGTATTATGATCAAAGTGGAGTTACTTCTTTATTAATATCAAAACACTGAATAAAAATGTGTTGTGTAATATAGAGTGTTCTGAGTTTATTTAATACATTTAATAATACAGGTGAAATACACATTTTATTATGTTTTATATTATTAGGAGATAAGTTATATGAGTATACTGAAAATAAAATATTAAAGACACAAAAACAAATGGAAATGGTCTAAGAGCATACATAATGATTACTAGTATGTTAAAAAGCCTATATAAGCATTTGTATTTTGTAATTTTATGTATTAAGCAGTATAATAAAAATGTACTCACTATATATAAATTATACATAATACCTTATATTATCTATAATATGTATTCTTTTTTATTGTATGCCTGTCTTTTATAATATTTCAAAGAGGAAACTAACTTATTTGATATTTAACTATAAGGCAAAATACAAAATAGTGATGTATTTAACAATTGCAACTGTTACATAAGAGGTTAATGCTATCTCTGATAAAATCTTTTCAGCTAGTTAAAGTCATATGGCAATGATACATTATGCATTTAATTCTTATATAATTTAAGGAATCTTGATAAATTTATCTTCAGATTACAACTGGACTAGTAACATGAGTATTTAATCTTGTGGCTATTAAGTAACTAGATGAGCAGATATAATTTTTTGGACCTACTATTTATAATACTTTCTAATTAAATTCCTGACTATCTTGGTACAGATCTTTGGGATTACTTTTGGTTAAAAATGCAAAATTGTGAAGCACAGATTTTTACATTGTCTTATGTATTTATACAGCATTTCCCAAATTACTTTTGTAAAGCAGATAATTGTAGTCATTGTATTTGTATTTAATGATGATGTGATAATGACAGTGACTATATATATGGTCCAAAATGAAATTTTATTTTTACTCATGTTGATTCATGATGCTTTTCTCATTTCTGCTTTTGATTTTACTTTAGCCTCTTTCTTTATCTACCCTCTCTCTTAATAAGCAAAATTTAAATTTACATGTTTAGAGAAATATACAGTTTTTGGTGTGACTATAGTCTCCCCCTTTTCAATTTCTTACTGACATTATAACATTTTCTACTGAATGTGTTGGCATCCTGATTTTGGTTCTAGGGCTGCAGAAAGAAGAGACACATAGATGATACCACCCATTCAGCATTTCTAATTGGTGAAAAAATACCCCTTTGGGACTTAGAATTTATGAAATTTCTTTTTTTTTAGATTTTACTTATTTATTTTTAGAGAGGGAAGGGAGGGAGATAGATAGAGAGAGAGAGAGAACATCACTGTGCCATTGCTGGGGGCTGTGGCCTGCAACCCAGGCATGTGCCCTGACTGGGAATCCAACCTGCGATGCTTTGTTTTGCAGCCTGTGCTCAATCCACTGAGCTACTCCAGCCAGGAATTTATGAAATTTTTTATGTTCTAAATTAATTCATCAGACAGTCCTGTTATATCCATCACATCCTTTTCATTTTCCTTATTTTTTTAATGTATATTAAGCTGCTTTTTACCCACATCATATTTCTTCTATGTTATGTGAGTTCCTTGGTGGAATAAAACTTACAGACATACTTTTAAAATGATATATGTACACCATAGATATAAATAGAATATAGATATACAGAATGGGTACATAAGTGAATTATGCTGTCATAATTATTTGACATAATGGTAACATCAGTTTCCAAATTAATTTTGGTGACAAAGTACAAAGTCATGAGAATTAGGCCTTTGCCTTGTAATCTTTTTCAGAATGCAATTCAGTCATGCAACCAAGCAAGTGAAGCAACATCACTTTAAAACTATTACAAAATAGAAATGATTAAGTATATTAGGTTTAACTGAATATACTACAGATTTTAAGCAAAACATGAATTTGAACTAGCCATTGAAACTCTAAGAATAATATCCTTTACTCTTAGATTTGCACTATTGCCTTCTCTTTGCCTTGAGACCTTAGTAGTGTGTGGGTTATCATTGCTTGTATGTTTACCAAGCATTATTTTTAAATCGTGGGATGAGATGTTTTATTTGACATAATAGATTAAATAGATTATCCCTTTTATCCTCCTATTTAAACTTCAAATGTATGAAAATAATGAATATACTATATTGAAATAGTCACTATGTTTATTGCTTCAACACATTTACCTTTTAACTGTGTACCATTGAGCTGTGTACCATCATGGTATCATATTCTATAAGTAGCAGGAAATGAAAACTTTGTAAGAATAATTTGTCTCCAAAACTCAGATAAAATAATCACGTTTTTATAATTGACAAAGATTTCCAGTGTAATTAAACCTGTATTTCTGGTATACTAAAAATTTTGTAATTCACATTAGAATATGCCTTGGATGGAAGTGCATAGCACATACCTGAATTTGGTTTTTGAATCAATTGAACAAAACTGCATAGTAATTCAGCTATTTGTGTCCATGTTTGTTTAAAAAAAATCAGGCTCTGAATGAAGATTTCCGAAATGTGGCTCAACCAAGTAATGGTTTTTAGAACCACAGCACAGATTAAGATTGATTTTCTGTAGGTAATATAGAAGCATCTCCTACAGGAACAATTCCACACAAGGACTGGAGCTTTTAGTATTTGCTGTAAGGGATCAAAACAGTTTCTTTCCCAAGACTTTTATATAAAGTTATACATAAAAAGTCCACAATTCACTTCAGAGCTACTTAAGAAGCAAATTAAGAAGGGAATTGGTACTAGATGATCATAAACACAAAAAGCAAATTAATTTATCATACATACTAATGTTTTATAGACAGCATTTTACTGAAGTTAAATAATTGAATTTTGTCCATTTTAGATCAGTAAATAAGAATTATAATATCTTACAGATTTCAACAGTTATTATTAAGCAACACTTTTATGTCTTTAAAGCAATTGGAAGCTGTAGTAAGAAATGAAACATGTCTGATATTTTAGAACAGTAAGTGATTTTTGCCTCTGGGTAATTTAAGTTATGCAACTGAAAAGTGATCTAGTGTGAAAAGCAGTTTGAAATTGAACTTCACAGAAGACAGTGCAACATATTGATGCATTTCTGTTTTGCATGACTCTCCAACTGCATACTTTACAGAATAAGTACTCATTAAATAATAACGATTAGAAGCTGAAATTTTAGCCTTTACTTTTTTACTTTATAACAAATATAATGTAAGAAAAAGCACAACATATATCGGTACGGGAATTTTATTAGTCTAACATAATCTGTCTTTTATGTGATTATTTGTACATGTTATCAGAGAGTAGTTTTAAGTCCTTAGTTTGCAACAGAATTAATCAACAGTTTATTGAAAAGGCGTATCTTCCTTCTTCTAGACAGGGATTCTGCTAAAATAGTTTTGGTGTAATTCCCAGGAATTTGATTGTCTAAGGGCATCATTCGGCACAGGTAGCCCATGAATTACACTGAGGAGCAGAGATAGATTGGATGGTTTTAGTCAGCAATTCAGAAAACTCTGGAGATAAAGGTATCAAACAATTTGAACCTGTGAATGCTTCTTGCTCAATTGAATGGGAAGTGTGAATATTTTTTAAAAGATTTTATTTCTTTATTTTTAGAGAGGGAAGGGAGGGAGAAAGAGAGAGAGAGAGAGAAACATCAATGTGCGGTTGCTGGGGGCTGTGGCCTGTAACCCAGGCATGTGCACTGACTGGGAATCAAACCTGTGACACTTTGGTTCGCAGCCTGCGCTCAACCCACTGAGCTATGCCAGCCAGGGGAAGTGTGAATGTTTTTAAAAATCAAGTTTTATTTTAATCTAAAAGCAGGTAGAGAATTATGCCTGATTCTTGAAAACTCTTAATGTACCTTGTAAAATTCTGCTGTAGTAGAGAGCTATATTTGACCCAAGTCAGGAAATAGGTGATTCATAGGCTAAATCCTAAAAACAAAAACCTTTTGATTAAATGAAAATTACTATAAAATTTAATAGTTTTTGAATAAATGTATGATAGATATACTAATTTCGAAGATACCAAGCTTAAAAAGTTAAGTTATATTTGGAGCAAATGGAGATTTTTCTCACACACACACACACACACACACACACACAAGAAAGAAAAGAAAGGGTATTTATCTGGGTCTATTTGTAATGTTAAAGACTTGTTTTCTTTTTTTTACAGTGAAGAAAGTGAATTATTCATCTTTAAGGATTTCTCATATTTTTTTATTTCAAATAGTCTTTTGCAATCTCCTTTGAAAATCACTTTTTCATTGATTTAGAGACCAGTGATCCCTCTTCTCCATATACAACAAAGAACTAGATATTGCCAAATTTTAACCTTGGTAAATGCCGCAAAACAAACTGCATTATAATATAATTAATCTGTTCAATACTATTTTGTTTGCAGATTCAAGAATGGCTTTGTTTAAATTGCCAGACCCAGAGAGCAATATCAGGACAGCTTGGAGACATAGACAAAATGCCTCCTATACCATCAGGACCAAAAACCTCTCCTATGCCTGTCTCTACAGAACAATCACCTCAGAAAACAGCAATACCTGGTCAAGTAAAGGTTAAAAAGAAGGAACAAGAAGTAAAAACAAAAGGTGAAAAAATCGTTCCAGAAAAAGTAAAAGAAGCACCTTCCATTGAAAAAATGTCCCCTAAGGTAACCACAGAACAAAAACAAGATGAGAGTAAACAAGAAAAAGTCAAAGCTTTAGCCCCTCAAGAAAAAAAGGCAATCTCTGAAGAAAAAAAGCCACTTTCTGAAGAAAAAAAGCCAACCACTGAAGAAAAACGACCACCTCCTGAGGAAAAAAGGCCACCTCCTACAGACAAAAAGCCACCCCTTGGAGAAAAAAGGCCACCTTCTGAAGAAAAAAAGCCACCTCTTGAAGAAAAAAGACCACCTCCTGAGGAAAAAAGGCCACCTCCTGGAGACAAAAAGCCACCCCTTGGAGAAAAAAGGCCACCTTCTGAAGAAAAAAAGCCACCTCTTGAAGAAAAAAAGCCACCTCCTGAAGAAAAAAGGCCACCTCCTGAAGAAAAAAAGCCACCTCTTGAAGAAAAAAGACCACCTCTTGAAGACAAAAAGCCACCTCCTGAAGAGAAAAGGCCACCTCCTGAAGAAAAAAAGCCACCTCCTGAAGAAAAAAAGCCACCTCTTGAAATAAAAAAGCCAGCTCCTAAAGACCAAATGCCAACCCCTGAAGAAAAAAAGTTTCCCCCAGGAGCAAAAACATTAGCTCTAGAGGAGGAACAGAAACATGAGTTACTTAAAACTCAAGTACAAATCATTGAAGAAACACTTGAAGGCAGAATGGCTCCACAGGCAACCCAGGAAAAGAAACCATCACAGATGGAGAGGGAGGACTTAGCATCTGGAATGTTTCAGACTCTGCCTGAGGAAGATGATGGGAAAACTAAAAAAATAAAAGATCAGCCACAGGCAGTTGGCACAACAAAGCCTGATCCGGTGGAACCTGGGAAAGAAAAAACAGTAAGTTATGTTTTCCTAACTTTGCACAGTCTTAGGTATATAATATACTAATTTATATCTAAGTACACAGAGTGCTTAATGTTAATTATATAAGTAAAATCCTCCAATTAATGGTGTTTTCATAAAAGTGTAATAGTTGTTTGCTAAAATGAAGAGCTCTGGTTTTTTAGAGAGCTTAATCTAATTTAATAAAGCATAGATATAAAATTATTTTTCTAGCTTTTATGTCTATCAAATAATTTATCCAAATTCTATAGTGTGATGAAGTTTCCTTTTTAAGTTACTCTTTTTCTCTCCACTATGAACATAAAATCAGTACCCTCCTTTAAAATGAAGTAATGTGTGTTTTTAAGTTTCCATTCACTTATCTACTTGGTTAAATGAGTCAACAAGTTTTTTTCTCATTTAAAAGCCTTTTAAGTTATGTTTAGCCATAATGTTATATAACAGTGATTGTAAAAAAATGTGGAAAAGCTTAAGACGTCATTTTTTTCAGTATTTTTACTGAATTCAGTAAGATTTTAATTAGTGCATTCTGTTCAAAAGTTTGTTGTGTTTAGTATTGTAGGGTTGTTTATAATCTAAGCATAATCTGCAGTAATATGTATTTTCTTCTTCTTTAGTAGAAACTTTTAAGAGTCCGCCACCTTTTCCAATATTTACACAAGCAATAAACTCATTTTAGAAGAACTTTGATTTTTCAGATTACAAGAGCTCTTAAAATATATCTGGTTGAATAATTTTAATTCACAGATATAACAGTGGCTTGCAGGAAAATGAAATGATTTATTAGTATTTAAAGTTAATATTAGAATGGATAATCCATCCACACTCTGTTTAGTTGTTTTTCATTGTGGTTTGCATTTTTTAACATATACTTACTAACCTACCTCTAGTATATGATGCATACCTCATTAAATAAATTTTGATCTTCTTTTGTTATATAAATAAATTTATCAGAGTCAGAGAAAGCAGATGCCCAGATATGTTTTCTCTATGTCAATGACTGGATCTAATCACTACCACTAGCAGCAGCAGTAGCACCACCTACCCATAGCTAACTATTTTTCAGACCTCAATGCTTTTTACCGTTTTTCCCTTTGTGAAACCATCCTTGGCTTTCATGACCCTTCCTTCATTGTCTTCTCTCTTTCTGATAATCTCATTATGAGTTCTTTGATTATGGCTATTGCTTTTACTTTCCCAGTCTCCATAAGGTGAGATTTTTCTTTGAGTTCTGTCTCCTTTTCTCTTAGAGGAGTCATATGAACAATTCCTAAATCCAGTTGTGTACCTTGGCCCTTTTAATTATCAGACCAGCATTTTCAAATACTCAATAAATCATTCCACTTCAAAGCCTCACTGTAAACTAGAACTCAGCATGTTAGAATATTGCCCACTATCTGTAGGACCAGGTTCTGCTTCTGACTTTTCTATTTCCTATAATGGCACCATCATTCCCACAATGTCTGATTTTCCAGTCTGAGTAATCTGAGGTTTCTTCTTACACACTTTTTGCTCTCCACATCCAGTATATACAGTGCTGTTCCTTAGCTCCTATGCCTAAGGACACTATCCCACTTATGGCCTGCATAACCTTTCACCAATAATTTGAGTAATCCTATTACTGGTCACCTTGCCTTCTGTTTCCCCCTTCTCCAGTGCATAGCTGCCAGATAATTATTTCCCATGGTCCAGACAGTTTAACTCAAATACTTATAGTGATTATCTATTGCTTGTTAAATATAACCTAAACAGTGTGTCCTAATATTTTGTTAAAGTACTGCTTTTTATATTAATTTGCGCTTTTATCATTTTATGTCATTTTCTATCATACTTTTTTTATTTTACAACTTCAATATGTATATATTTATTTCCAAATTAAGTGTATGTATTAAGTTACTAATACATTATTTATAATATAAAATATTGACAAAAATAAAAATCAGTGAAATCAATAAAAATTATCATTTTATTTACATGTGATTTATTTATCATTGTATTTATTTAAATGTAGGTATATTTGACCATATTAAGATATGATTTATGATAATGTTTTATAGAGAGCATAGATTGACTGCACTTCAATATTTTAGAAATTTTAAGTCTGAAATTTTTTGATTGGGATTAATTGAAATGAAACTTCTAGATTGAGCTGATTTTTGTATTTGACATTCAGTTTTAATGACCTTCATAACAAAAAAAGGTAACCCACAAGCATATAGCAGAAATGAGTGAAGTAGATCAAAGATCATATTGCTCAATCTTGCTGTTTTCTAAGTTTAAAATAGAAAACAAATTTTTTTCTTAATTGTGGAAATTCAACAAATAAATGTTAATCTTCTAATACCAATCATCAGAAAATGAGATGGTTTTAAATATTTTTAAACAAAAGGCTTTAAAACCCACTGAAGTTCTTTATGTGGAAGATTTATAAAGAGAATAAAATATTTTCTTTAAAGTTTATTAAAAGAGTAGGTACGACAGTTTTAAAAATGACATTTCAGGCCCTGGCTGGCGTAGCTCAGTGGATTGAGCGCGAGCTGTGAACCAAAATGTCGCAGGTTCGATTCCCAGCCAGGGCACATGCCAGGGTTGCAGGCCATGACCCCCAGCAACCGCACATTGATGTTTCTCTCTCTCTCTCCTTCCCTTCCCTCTCTAAAAATAAATAAATAAAATCTTTAAAAAATGACATTTCATTTTATATAGCATAATCATATAATTTCCAAATATCTGTCTTCAAAGGAGCATTTTTAAAGAAACAGCTATTTATTTTTCCTTAATACCTAAAATGTAGCACATTGCTAATAACCAGGGTTTAATTTTTTCCTAAATATCTAATAAGTAGTATATTACTGAAAACCGGTTGTCATCACTAAAAAGTTGAGCAACTTTGGGATTCTTCTACTTGTGTTTAAAAATAATTAAATCTTCACAATTATAACTCTTCAAGTTAATTTCTTGTGATATAATCAATAAACCTGTAGTTAAAATATATTCATAGTTAGTCTCTATCATTACAAAATATTAAAGATATTTTTTGAAATATAAATGTCTCGCCCTGGCTGGTGTAGCTCAGTGGATTGAGCACAGGCTGCGAACCAAAGTGTCGCAGGTTCGATTCCCAGTCAGGGCACATGCCTGGGTTGCAGGCCCTGACCCCCAGCAACCACACATTGATGTTTCTCTCTCTCTCTCTATCTCCCTCCCTTCCCTCTCTAAAAATAAATTAAAAAAAAAAAGAAATATAGAGGTCTCATTAGTATTGAGCATACACTATATCTGTAAAATCTTGAGTCGTTCTATGCAATTATGGCTTACTTGTAGCAGATCTGAGTAAATGAATCTCTTATGTACTGCTGTCTCTATAAACTTACTTAAAAAAAAAAAAAACAATTCCAATCAGAAAAGCTGCTCCTCAGTGTTTAATATGTAGTTTTTCATTAAATATATATATGTGTATGTATATGTGTGTGTGTGTGTGTATACCTTTATTAAACCAATCCGTCAATATTGAGGCTATCTTCATTGGTACATTATTCCTTAATGTCTCACAAATGTTAAGTCTTGAAGGATTTTATTACTGAGGTAGATTGTTGAACATTATAAACTGAGCATATTAGATATATCTACACTTTGCTTTTATTATTATGTAACCTTTTGTTTTTTACTTTGTTCTAGTAATTTTTCTCCAAGCGTTCCACAGTTATATCTTTGCTTTTTCTAACAATATTTGCTAACAAACACATACATGCAGTTTGATTTGTTGTATTGTTTTTTACATATTACTTTAGCCATTCTCCCATGATAGAAAAAAGTTTACCCAGAACATGTGACATTTTAAAATACTATTAAATAAGAAAACTCAAATGAAGATTATGTCCTTGTTACTTAATTTATTGAAAATTTATAAAGTACCAGAATGTTCTTTTGGTGAAAATAATATAAATTTGTGATAGTGTCATAATATCACTTGCTATAATGCAAAAGCATTATATTATAGCTTTATTTTATAAAGCATATGTGTTTAGGCAATGTGTTATTAGTGATAATAGATATAATACAGATATCAAATAGTTTTTCTGATAATTTCAAACATTTTTGGCCAACTTGTGTCAGATCTTACTTAACTTGGTCATTGTTGCTTTTACCTTGTACAATTGCTGATGAAAAGCTTACAACAATATGGAGTGTAAGCTTCTTATTCATGTGTTTCTATGTTTCTTACATTATTAGTATTATCTTTATCACATGATTTTTTCAGGAAAATCTTTTTAAGGAATATTTTGTCTACCACTTACCTAATAGAGGAAAGTTGGTTTAATTGAAACTGGGTAATATGAGGCACAAATCTGCCCAACTGAACAATAAGCCTCAGTGTAGAGGTGAACAAATGAAACAACTGCCTCACTCTACCTTTTCCTCACAGCATAACTTCCACTATTTCCCAGGATTCTCACAGACCAGGCGACCAAATGACATGAGAAATAAATGATAGTGGTGCCAATCTTTTTATTAAATGGTAGTAAGATATAATTTTAGATTGAAAATACAGCAACAATGTTAATGTTTTCTTCTTACAGTCCCATTACATAATTTGGTATATTTGCCTGGGCTTCTGCACGCACAGTCAAGACTCCTGACTTAATAGGTTAGCTTGGCTTTCTTGATCTCCTAAAGTATGCCTCCAATATAACTTTCAAGCATCCTAATATTCCACATTAGTGAGAAATGGAAAGCCCAAATAGGCCTTTGTGTAATTCTTGAATGTAGTTTGTGCTCTCTCTCTTTTGAACTTGATCTCATTTTTTCTCTGTACACTGATGCTGCACTCTTACATTAAACCCATGAGAAAAATCCTACCTGGACCACTGGACCACTGACATCCTTAGTGGCAGTCATTTTTGCTGCTGAACTCCCTATTCTGATAAGTTTTAAATTAGTTTCCCTTGCAAATCAAAATAACACTCTTAATTTACTTTTTCCTATATTAGAGGCACGATGTCAAGTACTTTTTCTATCATTTAATCCATGTAACTAATAATAAGGTAAATTTTATCAAACCTATTTTAAAAAGGGAGAAACCAACTTTCTGTGCTCAAGTTCACATATATGAGAAACAGCAAAGATAAGATTATAGTTCAGATGTAATTATGAAGGCTGAGATTTTTAAACACTATATACAATGCTTTTTTCCTGTGACACTTTTAACATACTGCCTTTTCATAATTATTATTATTCATATCACTTGGCAACTCCCACTATAATCCCAAACACTTTGTGTAACTTTTACATTGTTTATATATTAGTTATTTTACTTACTCATTTATTTGTCACTTTGTCATATTAATATGGTATATTATTTGCATTTCTTTGTTGCCACACCATTTTCTTTCCATTCATTTCTGTCTTTCAAATGTGTATGTCAAATGGAATTAAAGTTTATTCTGATTATAATAAATAATGTGATAGGTATATTCTTTACTTTGTAGCTTAATACTTTAAAATTACATGCTACTACAGAATTCTCTCTTTTTACTTTTATACTCAACAGAATACATTTGAAACACTACATAGAAACACGATAGCTTTCTGAATAAAAACCAAAATTTGAACATCCTTTAGCATAAACTTTTATTTCTAATTAAAATGACTCAGGGGTTAACATTCAAGTTATGTATAACCACTATATATAATGGCATCATAATCAGAAAGGATGAAAAATAATGTTTTCTGTAGTGAAAAAGATTCCCCTGTAGGTAGGACTGAGTTTTCTCTCCAGACTCAATGAATTTTATGGACTTAATCATGTTCACAGTGTTTGGAACACTCTAACTAGTAAGGTATCTTGACCCAAACATTCTATAAATGATTAAATATTCTTCATTTGTTTTACTTTGGCTCATTAAAATAAATGATGGGAGAAATTAACAAAAAACTTAATATCACACCCTTTCTTTGTATAATACTATATTAATCAGGAATCCAGTTCTTTTTTTTTTAAGATTTTATTTATTTATTTTTAGAGAGGGAAGGAAGAAAGAGAAAGAGAGAGAGAAACATCAATGTGCGGTTGCTGGGGGCTGTGGCCTGCAACCTAGGCATGTGCCCTGACTGAGAATCGAACCTGCGGCACTTTGGTTCGCAGATCGTGCTCAATCCACTGAGCTACGCCAGCCAGGGGGGAATCCAGTTCTTAACCCCAATAATATACAGATAATTTTGATTTCCATTTAGACTTCAACATGGAAGTCTAAAAGTTTCATTGGGGAAAACAGCAGAACTAAGTTTGGCAATGCAGAGGTGTCTTGGTGTATTCGTCACTACAGCAGATGTCTCAAGATGAGACACCACGCAGTGAGTTTCAAATGGATCTCAATTCACTGACTTTCTGCAGTAGAATATTGGAAGGAAAAATAATTCTCTACTCTTTGCTTTATACTGAAAAGTAAAAGAATATGAATTTTGGCCTCTGGAAATTTTGTTATTGTTTCATATACACAAACTAGGCATGCTTCAAGTAGCCGTAATTTTATGTATGGGAAATGCACGGTACATAATAATAAACAAAAGTCAGTATAATAAGTGTAATGGAAAATATACTTAGAAAAACATAGGAAAATGTGTTCCTTGGGGGAGCTGGCAAAAATAACATTGCTTTCTTTTTAAAAAACATGTGTTTAAATTATGGTTGTTCCCACTCACTGCTTCTACCTAAGATGACAAACAAAATTCTCATGCAGAGTATAGATACTAGAATTTTATTCTTATGTAATAATTTCAGAGGTTATTCTAGATGTATTTTGTAAAAAATAAAATGGATAATTAAACACCTGACTAAATGAAGAAAATAATACAAAATAAGAAAATTCAGTAACATTTATACACATATGTATGTGTATTGTATATGTATGTCACTTAGAAAGAACCATTTGAATCTATTTACTTCATTAGATATTAATAGGTTAGTAAATTGCTTGATATTCTTCTCAAAAATGAGTATACAGCTACATATTTTTTGAAGCAACTGAGAGAAAAGTCTCAGTCTTTTAGTTCTAAAGACATTTGGGAGAAAATAACCCCAGTTATTCTTTCCTCACATAAATCCTTTGATCGTATTTTTCTAGAGTTACAATACTTCAGTCATCTGTGTGAAGTTTGAATAATTAGAGAAAATCAGACCCAGATTACAAGCTGTGTTTTACAGCCTTCTTAGTTCCATGTACTCTTTCATGTGTGATCAAATCATTCCTTTTTTAAGATATGTTATTTACAAAGCAAGGTTTTGAGATGTTAAATCTCTATAGGCTGCTTAACCTATATCAGTACAAATTGCACTAGTACTAGCACCAGGTATGTCACGAAGGAGAGTGGATAGCCACAGAAAGGATAAATGGATGGACAGATGAGTACCTCAATGTGCTGATCTCTGTATACAAAGAAAAACTTTGTGTTTAAATTTTAGCAGCAGGTGAAAAGATGAATGTGTGGGTACCTTCAATCAAAGAGGCAAATGATCTGATGATTAACAAGTTAATATTGTAATGAAGAAGCAGGTCACTGACCTTTGTCAGGGGACTTTATACCTATGCCACTTTAGTATGATAAAAATTGACATGATTTTTTTCATTATATTATGGTACAATAACATTACCAAATGTTCCTTCTGAACAGTTCAACCAAATGGCCTTTGGTCACCTCACTTGATTTTCTTATTAGCCAATTCTAACATTTATCTTAGACCCATAAATCTGCAGAACAAAATCTTCCCAGATCTTGCCACTTTATAATAAGGAGAAGAAGAGTTCTTAGTGGGCTGGGGGGGCGGATCATCACAGCATCATCATAGGTAAATTATGATTGAATCCTGTAGGAGTATGGGGGAAAGAGACCAAGAAGACAGAGGCAGGAGGGAAAAGGGGGTAAAACATATTATTGGAGAAAGAAGGAAAGCATGAACACAGGAGCCTCATAAAAGGGATTGTAGGGTAGGTATTTTGTTATTTATGTGTGTTAGTCTTCTGTCTAATGCATCTTAATTTCCTTTGTCATATTATATATGTCTGGTCCTAAACTTATTTTTTGTAGAATGTCATTAGAACATTCAGAATCTATTGAATAAAATTATAATTTATATTTTATTATACTCAACGAATTGTTGTATATAACAGCGATAGCATTTCTTCTATATATGTATAGTTTTGTTACATTGTTATGTTTTATAATATATGCAGACACAAAATAAAGAGTACAAATGAATCCACCAAACTTTGATTATGAAAGATCATTTTCTTGACCTTTTATTCACAAGAAGCTTAGGTACTCCACCCCTGTGCTTATGTTGTTTACTGTGATTTAGTGAAACTTGGGAAAGAAGACAAGGAAAGACATAGAAAGCATACTAGATTCAAAAGTGTGTTCTGGTATTGTGTGGAATGTGAGGAAATGGAAATTTCCCTCCACTGTGATCATCCAAAAAGATTTTATTAAAAGAATGCTTTGCCTGTGCTTACTTCTTCAATGTGAAGCTCTTAAAAGAAAGGACGCAGAGTTTTTGGGTGCTCATTAGCCCTACTACTATAGTTGTAAAACTGTAATTAAGTAACCTTTTCCTACAAAGGCATTTGAAATGGTCCAGGGAAATTTAATTCTTGGTAAACCAAAGGGTAGGCATTGCTTTTTGGAGTAAGTTGTGAAAAATATATCAGACTGCCTTTTTAAAATTGAGTTATGTTGTAAATTCAGCTAAAGCATTTTACTCTATGGTGTGTCAAGTTACATCTCTGACCGTTCGTAATAAAGACATAAAGAGATGCAAATGATTGTAAAATGAATAGCAAGCCAACCACTTCTATATTGACGAACTCTGTAGGTAAAAGAAGGAGGATGCAGGGAAGGAGGTGGAAAAGGTGTAAGAGAAAAGGAAGGAAAGCAGGAAAGAAGAGATATGTTTTTGCATGTTTGTTGTTTGTTATCCTACCTGACATCTGTTCATTTCATCTGTAGATAGGTTGGGGGAGCACATGCCTGCACACCCAATAAAAATATTGAAATGGTTAATTCAAGACACAGACTTGGAATTGAGTGACCTCATAGACCAGCATTGAATAAACATGTCCTTGTACAGCTCTTTGACCTCTTCCTTTCAAAGGGGTGTGGGGTTTTTTGATGTTTTCCTTCAAACATGGAAACTAACTGGATCAGCTGGGTTTTCATTTGCTCATAGGTTTTTAAAATTTGGACTTATACAAAAAAGTCTTTATGTTTAACATTTTTATTTAAGGCCTCTGATTCTGAATCAAATTGTCATCATGACCATATCATAGGAAAGCAGTCAGTCAAGCCTCTGATTTGCCTACTGTCTGTCTTAGCTCCCCAGAAAGCCCATGTTTCCATTCACAAAGTTGGTGGTTGTTCTAATTGAAGGGAGCTGACTTCAAAATTCTTTGAAGGTAAAAATCCAAGTATTTTTGAAGTAGGAAGATGTTTGTAAGTGATAGTTGTTAAATATCTTGGGGTAGGATGCTGATGATAAATGTGATTAACAACTCTACAAAAATAATAGCTATTTCTCTTTTACTAAAGTCATGTGTCAGGCCAATTATTGTATTACTTTTTCACAGTTTACAGTTCTAAGCATTCTATTCAAGTAATACAACATTATAGTATTAACCTCAATATCAAGTAAGTGTAGTTTTTAAAGGCATTTTAAAAATGTTTTTAAAAAGCAGTGCCTTGTTTGAATCTCTCTCAGGAAAAAAAAGTTCCTTGGTGGTAGGTGAGGCAAATATCATTATGGCCCCATAATGATATATGCTCACTTTAGTTAATTTTCCAACATCCCATAATACTTGTAGCCAGGTAAAAGCCCATCCTCTGATTCTTTCTTTGCCTGGCCTCATAATCCAGAAGTATTAATTATATCAGTGGAAACTTATCATTAATTTTTTTCTTTGATAATTTGAATTCCATTTCAAAATAAATATACTGTTAAATAAAATCATGTTTTTGAAGGAAAATGGTATTGAAATATAAACAGATAGAATATTAATGAACAAAATATTATTGTGAATTGACATTAAATTAATATTAAATGAAAACTAACCTTAATCAATATGTATTAACTACTTTCTTTTTCTTTTCTGCCCAAAGATTTATTTAAAACAATACTGGCATACAGTTGAATACATTTTTCTATATTTTTCCCTGTTCATAATAGTTATTTGTGAGTGATGGAGAGGCCATTTTATTAGTTTAATCACGTTAAGTTTTCCTGTATTTCTTCCTCCCTGATAGGAAAAGGAAGATGACAAATCAGACACATCAAGTTCTCAACAGCCCAAAAGCCCACAAGGTCTGAGTGACACAGGATATTCTTCTGATGGCATATCAGGTTCACTTGGTGAAATTCCAAGTCTTATTCCAAGTGATGAAAAGGATTTGCTCAAGGGACTCAAGAAGGACTCTTTTTTACAAGAAAGCAGCCTCTCCAGCTCCTCAGATTTGGCTAAGTTAGAAAGTACTGTCCTCTCCATTTTGGAAGCCCAGGCAAGTACACTTGTTGAAGACAAGTCAGGAAAGAAAACACAACCTCAAGTGGTTTCTCCTGAACCACCTAAGGATGAGCATAAAACTCAGAGTTTAACTGAAACACTAGAAACTATAATTTCAGAAGAGAAGCTCAAAGAGAGTCGAGAAGAAAAAGATGAATTTATGAAAGATGGCCAAAAAGATTCTGCTTCCAGAAAGGACCACAAAGAAAAGTCTGAGTTTTTTGATGACATAGCTACAAGAAGACAGCCTTATGATTCAGTTGAAGACAGTAGTGAAAGTGAAAACTCACCTGTTCCACAAAGAAAACGGAGAACTAGTATTGGTTCATCAAGCAGTGATGAGTACAAACAGGAAGATAGTCAAGGATCAGGTGAAGAGGAGGACTTTATTCGCAAACAAATCATAGAAATGAGTGCTGATGAAGATGCTTCAGGTTCTGAAGACGATGAGTTCATTAGGGACCAGCTCAAAGAGATCAGTAGTGCTATTGAGAGCCAAAAGAAGGAAGAAACAAAGGGGAAAGGGAAAGTAACATCAGGGAAACACAAGCGACTGACTCGAAAAAGTAGCACAAGCTTTGATGATGATGCAGGGAGACGCCATTCATGGCATGATGAAGATGATGAGACATTTGATGAAAGTCCTGAAATTAAATACAGAGAAACTAAAAGTCAGGAGAGTGAAGAACTTGTAGTTGCTGGCGGAGGAGGGCTACGTCGATTTAAAACAATTGAACTCAACAGCACGATAGCAGATAAATACTCTACAGAGTCATCCCAGAAAAAAACAGTATTGTATTTTGATGAAGAGCCAGAATTAGAAATGGAAAGCCTGACAGACTCACCAGAAGATAGGTCAAGAGGGGAAGGATCTTCGAGTCTTCATGCTTCCAGCTTCACTCCAGGCACATCCCCTACATCAGTGTCATCACTTGATGAGGACAGTGACAGTAGCCCAAGTCACAAAAAAGGAGAGAGCAAACAGCAACGCAAAGCTCGGCACAGATCACATGGTCCTCTTTTACCCACTATTGAAGATTCTTCAGAGGAAGAAGAATTGAGAGAGGAAGAGGAATTATTGAAGGAGCAAGAAAAGCAGCGGGAATTAGAACAGCAACAAAGAAAGAGTTCTAGTAAAAAATCAAAAAAAGACAAAGATGAGCTTCGGGCTCAGAGAAGGAGGGAAAGACCAAAGACACCCCCCAGTAATCTCTCTCCCATTGAAGATGCATCTCCAACAGAAGAATTGCGTCAGGCTGCGGAAATGGAGGAGCTTCATCGATCTTCTTGTTCTGAATATTCACCTAGCATAGAGTCAGATCCAGAAGGTTTTGAAATAAGCCCAGAAAAAATCATAGAAGTGCAAAAAGTTTATAAATTGCCCACAGCTGTGTCTTTATACTCACCAACAGATGAGCATTCTATTACGCAGAAAGATGGTGGCCAAAAGGTATTAAAAAGTGCTGAGGAGATATATGAAGAAATGATGCATAAAACCCACAAATATAAAGCTTTTCCAGCTGCAAATGAACGAGATGAAATATTTGAAAAGGAGCCTTTGTATGGTGGGATGCTAATAGAAGATTACATTTATGAATCTTTAGTAGAGGACACATTCACTAGTTCAGTTGATGGCAGCCTGCTAACAAGGCAAGAAGATGAAAATGGGTTTATGCAGCAGAGAGGGAGAGAGCAAAAAATAAGACTTCCAGAACAGATTTATGATGATCCTATGCAGAAAATTACAGACCTCCAGAAAGAGTTTTATGAATTAGAAAGCTTACACTCTGTTGTGCCTCAAGAAGACATTGTTTCAAGCTCTTATATTATCCCAGAAAGCCATGAGATAGTGGATCTGGGTAGTATGGTAACTTCAACCAGTGAAGAAAAAAAATTACTAGATGCTGACGCTGCCTATGAAGAACTCATGAAGAGGCAACAGATGCAGTTAACACCTGAATCCAGTGAGCCTCAGCCCCCCATCAGGGATGACCTGACAGAATCTATTATGGACTTTGATAGGTTGCCCGATGCATCTTTGACATCAAGTATTCTTTCGGGAGCATCTCTTACAGATTCAACTAGCAGTGCAACACTCTCTATTCCAGATGTTAAAATAACCCAACATTTTTCAACAGAGGAAATTGAAGATGAATATGTAACTGATTATACAAGAGAAATTCAAGAGATAATTGCCCATGAATCATTTATTTTGACATACTCTGAGCCTTCAGAAAGTGCTACAACTTTTCCACCCTCTGACACACCTTCCCTCACATCATCTGTTTCTTCAGTTTGTACCACAGATAGCTCCTCACCCATTACCACCCTTGATAGCATAACCACAGTTTATACAGAGCCAGTAGACATAGTAACTAAGTTTGAAGATTCTGAGATTTCTTCATCAACATATTTTCCAGGCAGCATTATAGACTATCCAGAAGAAATAAATATATCTTTAGATCAGACTACCACACCAGATGGTAGAACTAGTGCTGATCATATTGAGATTTCCTTATCTGATATGCCACCTTCTGTCTTAGAATCTGAAGAAACTAAACCCAGGGGACTACTTGCTGATACCATTTCTACTGACTTGCCTATACCTGAAAAAGACCCAGTGAAAAAAGCCAAGAAGGAAACTGGGAATGGAATTATTCTGGAAGTTTTGGAAGCTTACAGAGATAAAAGGAAGGAGTCAGAGGTTGAACTAACAGAACTTAGCTTATCTGAAGCTGTGTTTGATCAACCACCTTCTAGAAAAGTTCTTCCAATGAAGGAGGAAATCTCAACTGCATGCCTTATATCTGGAGAAGTATTTGGTAAAGCAAAGCCTGAATCTCAGTTTCCATCTGGCAGTCCTTCTGTTTTCTCTCTTCCTACTAGTACACGTGTATTCTTACGCAGTTCTTCTTTGGACACATCAGCTCAACCTCCTCCCCCTCCTCCGCCCCCACCACCTCCTCCTCCACCTCCACCTCCTCCTCCTCCCCCACCCCTTCCTCCACCAACCTCACCTAAACCCCCTATTCATCCTAAAAAAAAGGTAACAGTTACAGCTCCAGTGACTCTAACTATGACAGCTATACCTCTAGTTGACAATGTTACTACTATAGAGACCACAGCTGTTCCAAGGAGTAGTGGGTTTCCAGTAACAAAAATATGTACCACTGCACCTCCACCTGTTCCTCCTAAGCCATCTTCAATTCCATCTGGACTTGTATTTACACATAGACCTGAGCCAAGCAAACCTCCCATTGCTCCTAAACCAGCAGTTCCTCAGCTTCCAGTAACTACACAAAAACCAACAGATACACACCCCAAACCAACAGGTCTATCTTCAACTTCAAATATGACATTAAATTTAGTCACTACAGCAGAGTATAAGTTGCCTTCTCCTACCTCCCCACTTTCCCCTCACTCTAACAAGTCCTCACCAAGATTTTCCAAATCTCTCATGGAAACTTATGTGGTTATCACATTGCCATCTGAACCCGGGACTCCAACAGATACTTCAGCTAGTCAAACAATTACTAGTTGGCCACTGGGATCACCCTCCAAAGATCTGATTGCCATTGAACCAGTATTTTCTGTAGTTCCTTCTGTGAAGGCTGCAGAAATTTCACATTCGTCAGAACAGGGTCTGTATATCTCAGGAGGTTTGGAGACATTTTCTGCCATTCCTATCACAACACTGTCCTCATGTCAAGCAGCTCCAAGTTCAGTTACACAGCTTCTTAAAACTGAAGTTTCTAAGGCTGAGGTTTCAGCAGCCAGAAGTACAGTCCCTACTGTTGGTCTCGGCAGTGTGTCTATAACAATTCCTCCAGAGCCTCTTGCTTTAGACAACCTAAACTTACAAAAGCATCAGCGTAAAGAAAACGGAAAGTTGCAACTTATCAGTGATGCCATCGATTTGCGTACAGTACCAAAAGTGGAAATTAAAGTAACTGAAAAGTGTATGGATCTTTCTGCTTCTACAATGGATTTGAAAAGGCAGACTGCAACAAATGAAGCCTATGGGAGACAAATCAGTACTGTCCAACCCTCTATTATAAATCTCAGTGCAACTTCATCAGTAGTGACTCCAATATCCCTGGTCACTGAGGCAGTGACTGCTGTCACGTGCACAGTTGGTGCAAGTTACACCACAGGCACAGAGGGCTTTGTGGGTGTAGGACATGCAACAACACCACCACTTCAGCTTACTACATCAAAGCATGCTGAGCTCCCATACAGGATACCAGGTGGCCAGTCCTTTCCTACAGTTAGGCAGGAAGCACCAATAAATTTATCTTTAGGTACTTCAGCACATGCAATGGCACTGGCTACTACAAAGCCCGTTACTATGCCTCCTATTGGTGTCACAAATGGATGGAGTGACAGCACCATGTCCCGGGGAATCGCTGATGGAGAGGTAGTGGATCTCAGTACAACAAAGTCTCATAGAACTGTAGTAACAATGGATGAATCTACTTCAGGTGTGGTGACCAAAATAATAGAAGATGATGAAAAACCTGTTGATCTGACTGCAGGGAGAAGAGCTGTGTGCTGTGATATGGTTTACAAGTTACCTTTTGGAAGGAGCTGCACAGCACAGCAGCCTGCAACTACTCTTCCTGAGGATCGTTTTGGTTATAGGGATGACCACTATCAGTATGATCGATCAGGGCCATATGGTTACAGAGGGATTGGGGGAATGAAGCCTTCCATGTCTGACACTAACTTAGCAGAAGCTGGACATTTTTTCTATAAAAGTAAGAATGCTTTTGATTATTCAGGAGAAACTGATGCAGCAGTAGATCTAACTTCAGGGAGAAGTTCTGCAGGTCAGTATGATGTGGCATCAGACCTTTCCCTGAAATATCATGGTGTTCCTCATCTCATATCAGGATGAAAATGTGGTCCCTTTTCCATTTTGTTACTTTTTGTCTTTCTTTGGATATTTTGGCAACATATTTTGAAGTACATGTGCACTTTTATTTCTCTATTTTTTTAGAAATTTGTTCTGCCCAAAGTCATTGCATGTGCCTGCATGTTCAACATTGCTTTTACTCAGCATTTAATTAGGTTAACCAGTGAATTTGCATGCAGCCCCATTAATTTTGTTCAACAAGATTGAGAGCTTTTTCAAACCCCCAAACCATCATTCATTTTGGGAACTGGACTATAACTCTACCCTGTATTTCAGGTGAGGTAATGGATTATTCAAGCAAGACTACAGGTCCATATCCAGAAACACGACAAATCATTTCAGGAGTTGGGATTAGCACTCCACAGTATTCCACAGCAAGAATGACTCCACCTCCAGGATCCCAGTATGGTGTGGGAAGTGTTTTGAGGTCAACTAATGGCGTTGTCTATTCTTCAGTGGCAACTCCAATCCCTTCCACATTTGCTATCACCACACAACCTGGCTCCATTTTCAGCAGCACTGTGAGGGATCTGTCTGGTGTGCACATGACTGACGCTGTGACTACATTACCCACCCTGCACCAGAGCCAGCCAATGCCTAGATCATATTTCCTAACAACAGGTGCATCTGAAACAGACATTGTAGTAACTGGTATTGATATCAGTGCCAGTCTGCAGACTATTACTATGGAAACTCTTACTGCTGAGACAATAGATTCAGTTCCCACGTTAACCACAGCATCTGAAGTGTTTTCTGAAGTGGTGGGAGATGAAAGTGCTATTTTAATTGTCCCTGAAGAAGATAAACAACAACAGCAGCTAGACTTGGAGCGCGAGCTGTTGGAACTGGAAAAAATTAAGCAACAGCGTTTTGCTGAGGAGTTGGAGTGGGAACGTCAAGAAATTCAAAGGTTCCGAGAACAAGAAAAGATCATGGTTCAAAAAAAGCTGGAGGAACTGCAGTCGATGAAGCAGCACCTTCTCTATCAGCAGGAAGAAGAGCGTCAAGCCCAGTTCATGATGAGGCAGGAGACATTAGCTCAGCAACAGTTACAGCTGGAGCAGATCCAGCAGCTGCAGCAACAGCTTCACCAGCAGCTAGAGGAGCAAAAGATTCGCCAGATCTACCAGTATAACTATGATCCTTCTGGAACTGCCTCTCCACAAACAACGACAGAACAGGCAATATTGGAAGGTCAGTATGCTGCCCCAGAAGGCAGTCAGTTTTGGGCAGCTGAAGATGCAACCACTACGGCCTCAGCTGTTGTGGCAATTGAAATACCACAAAGCCAAGGATGGTACACGGTTCAGTCTGATGGCGTTACTCAGTACATTGCCCCACCTGGCATCCTGAGTACAGTTTCAGAAATACCTTTAACAGATGTCGTTGTAAAAGATGAAAAACAACCCAAAAAGAAAAGTTCTGGAGCTAAAGCCCGTGGACAGTATGATGAGGTAGGGGAAAATATGGCAGATGATCCCCGCTCTTTTAAAAAGATAGTAGACAGTGGTGTACAAACTGATGATGAAGATGCAGCAGATCGAAGTTACTCGAGTAGGAGAAGGAAAACTAAAAAGAGTGTTGATACAAGTGTCCAAACTGATGATGAAGATCAGGATGAATGGGATATGCCTACTAGATCAAGGAGAAAAGCTCGTGTGGCAAAATATGCTGACAGCACTCCAGAGGCTGAGAAGACCAAACCTCTGTCCAAAGTCTCCAGTATAGCAGTGCAAACAGTGGCAGAGATATCTGTGCAAACTGAACCGGTCGGAACCATACGAACACCTTCGATACGTGCACGCGTGGATGCCAAGGTAGAAATAATTAAACACATTTCAGCACCTGAAAAGACTTACAAAGGGGGCAGTTTAGGATGTCAAACAGAAGCAGATTCAGACACACAGAGTCCTCAGTATCTGAGTGCTACATCTCCACCCAAAGACAAGAAACGCCCAACACCTTTAGAGATTGGTTATTCATCTCACCTTCGGGCAGATTCCACAGTACAGCTGGCTCCTTCCCCACCCAAATCTCCAAAAGTCCTTTATTCACCCATCTCACCACTTTCACCAGGCAAAGCCTTAGAATCAGCCTTTGTACCTTATGAAAAACCCCTCCCCGATGATGTAAGTCCACAGAAAGTACTGCATCCAGATATGGCTAAAGTTCCCCCAGCGAGTCCTAAGACAGCCAAGATGATGCAGCGGTCCATGTCTGACCCCAAGCCTCTGAGTCCAACAGCAGATGAAAATTCCAGGGCTCCTTTTCAGTATACCGAGGGCTACACGGTAAGAGTGATTCTTTTCAGTTAGAAGACAATGGATGAGTTGATGTTAACCATGTGTTTGCAGACTTTAGGAAGCAATAAAATGCCTGGGACTTTAGGAACCTAATACTGAATTTCAGTGAGTATTATTTCACTAGTAATTTGGGGAAGAAATAGAAATGCATACATTCCCACAAAAAGAAAACATACTATTTTGTAAGCAAAATAGAAGTTTATAATCTTATGACTTAATGAGATTGGAAATTTTGTTCTAATCTTGAAATCTTCCAAGTGTTTATTATAGGCTGTGATGTCAGTGAATATAATTAATATTCATATTCAGTGATGGTATAAACATTGGATATAAACAAATAAGGCAAAGATGGCCATAAATTTAGATTCGTGGATATGGGAATACTTAGTGGGGGGGTCTTTGGAGATTATTGAATTGGTCTCTTTTTCGTCCAGCCAGAATGTCTTCATAAAAAGGCTCCGGACGTTTACTACTCAAAAGAACAGGCAATAAAGGCAGGCAGGCAGGTGAATGTGTAATATAACCTTCATAGTTCTTCCATACCTATTTTGTTTCTGACAACTGTCTAATCTCAGGTAAGCCTTAGTCCTGATGCTTATAAAAGCAAACGAAAATGTTTGTTTCTTTGAATAATAGAGATTAATTAATAAATTTAGTTATTTAGTAATTTATAGAAATGCTTCAGAGGGAAAAGGACATATAGAGATATGTGGAACACATTTGTGAAGAACTCTGTAGTGGAAATAAATATTAATGAGCTATAAAAAGCATATATATCCTATTTAAAATCTAATATATAATTCTTTAGAAGGTTATTGTTAAATACAATAACTCAATTTAAAAGTTTCTCTTAATGCACTCATTTCTGAACTCTAGGGCTTTAAAGCCTGAAGCTTCAAAATGGGTTTTTCTGAGATATTGCTATATTTCCCCTGACCCATAAACAGGGTGGAGCAAAAGTCGGTTTACAGTTGTGAGTATGCAAAACACAGAGTTTATTCTTGTATTATTACTTATTATTTTATTATTTTCTATACAATGAACTATAAACCTCCTTTTGCCCCATACTATATATTAAATGTTGACTGTCAACTGACAAATATGTGGTTATACATTTATGGGTATATAAAAATATCAATAGCCATATAAATATTACAAATTCATGTGTAAGTTTTCTAGTTCTATAGTGACTTTTTTATTATCCACTTTCTCAAACAATATATCCTAAATGTAAAACTGTTTTCATGTGGAGGACAGAGGTCATAACTATTAAGTCAGGGAACCACTGGTACATTGAGATTTCGTTCATTTTATAGATAATTATTTTATGTGTAGCTTTGTTTCTAGAATTAAATCTGTTGTGAGACATTATTGTCACTTGGTTATAAAACATAGGTATTTTTAAAGCTGTGGCCTGTAAATTCACCTAAAAAGTTACTTGGAAAACTTGGGAAATGTGTTTTCTAATAGTATTTGAAAATAATGTTCAAGGTGTCTCTCATTAGAAAGATTAGGCTTTTCCACTTTATCTATTGATCACGTACTTAATATATGGCCCTGTACTCTTAACTCAAATGAACTCTGTTAAAGAAGAGATTCAAGTTGTCAATATTTTTTCCTCACAATATTCACTTTGGGCTTGGAAATATGGATTGAAAGCTACAAAGGGTTGTATTGTATCAGTAATATAGATTAACTATGTAAAGCAATTTTTTAATTTTAAGCCTGGATTATTAAGTATTAGTTGTATGGAAAAGAATAATCTTCTAAGTGATATTCACAGTGATATGAGCTTAAGAAATCTAGCTCAGTAGTGTACATATTGTCAATTTTCTCAGACCAGTAAAGCTGAAAAAAATCACACTATTCAGTTGGAATTGAGACAGCACAGTTAACACTTATAATACAGCATGGAAGGTAAGTTTTATTCTATATAAGATTCTGTGGTAAGATTTCTTCTTCCTGGAAGTGTCAGGAAGATGAATGTGAGATTTCTGTTGGACCATGAAGAGAAAAGTGACAATCATTCTAAAGAGAGGGAACAGAATGTACAAATGTTCAGATCGGTGAACAGATTATAAAAGCAAAGAAGAGAAATGAAACTGGAAATTTACAAAGAAGAAGGTTGCAGGGGATCTAATTTGCTGAATTGGATTTACTTCCCTTGACTGTCGAGAGCCTAGATCAGAGCCCCCATCATTTGTTAATTTACACTGTGTACTAGCCCTTGTACTCTCTCTACTCTTGGCTTTCTTCCAATCAGTTCTCTCAACTGCATCTAGGGTGATTTTCTAAAATGTGTGTGTCAGATTAGATCATGCGTTCTTCAGCTTAAACTCAGACAGATTCTCATGAAATTCAGAATATATATCAGAAATGTCTTAACAGGGACTCATATGATCTGTTCTTGGCCTGTCTCACAACCTCATTTGTCATTTACCGCATTTGCCTCCCCTCCCAACCCCTGCACCTTCTCACTCTGCTTCTACAACTGACCTTGCCCTTCCTTCCTTCTTTGGATGTGCCAACCTCATCCTCACCCAGGGCCCATGTCTGGATCTATCTCCCCAAATGTTCACCTGGCTTACTCTGGTGTACCCATTTCTGCTTAAATTTCACCTCCACAAAGAGGCTCTCTTTACTGCACTCTCTAAATAAGTCAACCTGTCACCATGGATCCTCATATCTACACCTTCCTCATTTTTATATATTACTTATTAATCAAATACCATCTTTCATGTTATAGAGCATAACCTCTACAACAGCAGGAATTTTGCTTTGCTCGCTGCCATAGTTCCAAGTGCCTAGAACAAAGTAAGCCCTCAACATTTATTGAAAAAAATGTATTAAAGGGACTGGTGTAGGCATAGAAGCAATGATATAAAATGTGCATTAAAAGACTGGCTGCTCACCTTTAAATTACCACAGTCTTGACCCATCCTAGCCAGTTGTGTTGATAATCTAAACTAATATTTCCTTGGCTGAGAACGTCAGTCCCACTTCATTGTTATGTAGACATCTGAAACACTGAACACAAGTTGAAGTATATTTTGCTATTAGTCCAGCCACCTTACAAATGAGGAGAAAAGTCCAAAATAGATTATTGACTTCATCATGGTTCCTTTTTTAATTTTCTCATAGCCTTTTTTGTGTGTATTTTATAGTTACCCCCTTTTGCCCCCCTCCACCCTGCCCACCCCTCTATCCCACAGTGAATCCCCTCTCCTTTGTCTGTGTCCACGATTAATTCATACGCATGCTTTGATAATCTCTTCCCCTTCCTTCCACCATTCCTCCCTCCCCCTCCTGACCTATAACCATCAGTCTGTTCATATTTCCATATCTCTGGTTCTATTTTTCATGTTAGTTTTTTTTTGTCCATTAGATTCCAGTTATAAGTGAGGTCATATGGTATTTGTCTTTCACCAACTGGCTTATTTCACTTAGCATAATGCCCTCCAGTTCTAACACTGCTGTTGTGAAGGGTAGAACTTACTTCTTTCTTTCTGCTGTGTAGTACTCCCTTGTGTAAATGTACCACAGTTTTTTAATCTACTCATCTACTGATGGGCACTTAGGCTGTTTCCAACACTTGGCTGTTTTAAGTCATGCTGCTATGAACATTGGGGTGTGTAAGTTCTTTTGAACTGGCATTTCAGGATTATTAGGGTATATTCCCAGCAGTGGAATCACTGGGTCAGAGGCAGTTCCATTTTTAGTTTTTTGAGGAAATTTCATACTATTTTCCACAGTGGCTGCACCAGTCTGCATTCCCATCAACAGTGTACTAGGGTTTCCTTTTCTCCACATCCTCACCAGCACTTGCTGTTTGTTGACTTATTAATGACAGCCAGTCTGACAGGTGTGAGGTGATATTGATTGTGGTTTTAATTTGCATCTCTCTGATGGCTAGTGATATTGGGCATTTTTTTCACTGTGTCTCTGAGCTGTCTGTATGTTCTCCTTGGAGAAGTGTCTATTCAGTTACTTAGGCCATTTTTTTTAATTGAGTCGTTTGTCTTCCTGGTGTGTTGTGTGAGTTCTTTACATATTTTGGAGATTAAACCATTGTCGGATGTATCATTGGCAAATATGTTCTCCCATACTGTTGATTTCCCTTTTGTTTTGATGATGGTTTCTTTAGTCGTGCAGCAACTTTTTAATTTGATGTAGTCCCATTTGTTTACTTTTTCTGTTATTTCCCTTGCTCTCAGAGATATGTCAGCAAAAACATTGCTATGTGGTATATCTGAAATTTTACTGCCTGTGTTTTCTGCTAGGACTTTGATAATATCATGATTTATGTTTAAGTCCTTTATTCATTTTGAGTGTATTCTGGTGTATGGTATAAGTTGGTGATCTAGTTTCATTTTTATGCATATACCAGTTTAGTTCTCCCAACACCATTTATTGAAGACACTGATTTTACTCCATTATATGCTTGTGCCCCCTTTGTCAAACATTAATTGACCATAGAGACATGGGTTTATTTCTGGGCTCTCTGTTCTGTTCCATTGGCCTATGTGTCTATTCTTACACCAGTGCCAGAGTGTCTTCATTACAGTGGCATTGTAGTATAGTTTAATATCAGATACTGTGATCCTTCCAACTTTATTCTTCTTTCTCAGGATTGCTGAGGCTATTTGGGGTCTTTTTTGGTTCTATATAAATTTTTAGAATATTTGTTCTAGAACTGTGAAATATGCCATTGGTATTTTAATAGGAATTGCATTGAATCTATAGATCGCTTTGTGTAGTATAGACATATTAATGATGTTAACACTTCCAATTCATGAACACAGTATATGCTTCCATTTATTTGTACTTTCCTTAATGTTCTTTCTTCAGTTTTCTATAGTTTTCTGAACACAGGTCTTTTACATACTTGGTTAAATATATTCCTAGGTACTTTATTTTTCTTGTTGCTAGTAAGTGGGATTTTTTTTTTTTAGTTTCTCTTTTTGATAATTCTTTGTTGGTATACAGGAATGCCACTGGTTTATGAATATTGACTTTGTATCTTGCTACTTTGCTGAATTCATTTATTAGGTAAAGTGTTTTTGTGTGAGGAAACTATAGGGTTTTCTATGTATTCTTATCATGTCATCTGTGAATAGTGAGTTTGACTTCCTGTATTCCAACTTGGATGTCTTTTCTTTATTTTTCTTGTTTAATTGCTGTGGCTAGAACTTCCAGTACTATGTTGAATGAGAGTGGTGAAAGCAGGCACCCTTGTCTTGTTCCTGATCTTAAGGGAGACATTTTTAGTTTTTGCCCATTGAGATGATGTTGGCAGTAGGTTTCTCATATATGGCCTTTATTATGTTGAGGTGTGCTTCCTCTATTCCTACTTTGCTGAGTGTTTTTATCATAAATGGGTGCTGGATTTTATCAAATGATTTTTTAGGATCTATTGATATGATACTATGGTTCCTTAATAAAACAAAAACCTAGCCAGAATTCAAATATTAGACTCTTCGTTTTATAGTTTTAATCCTTTATCTGTCTCTTCTGACACTTACTTAACATTTTTAATATTTTTCTTACTAATTCAATACCATACTTGGTATCTTTTTATCTTGTCATTTTCTCTGCTCTTCTAAAGTTCCAGTTTCAATCCCTCTTAATTAGATTTATTCATTTTAAATTTTATTCTTGTTTGCATTAACTCATTATCTCAATCATTCATTGCTTTTTTCCAGATGCTCTGGCAAACTCTAAAAATATAGGATCAACCAGAGTGGTAGTTATTGTGCCTAATCTCTTACCACTGGGATCATTTTGTTCTTCTTGCCCATGTATTGTGTTAGTTTGCCAAGACTCTCATAACGAAGTACCACAGGTCCAGTGGCTTAAACAGCAAAAGTTTGTTGTCATAGTTTTAGAGACTTGATGTCCAAAATCAAAGTGTCAGCTGATTTGATTTATTCCAAGAACTGTTACAGGGCTCTCTCCTAGCTTCTGCTAGTGTCTGGCATTCCTTGTCTTATAGTTTATGGTCTTCCTGGGTCTCTTCATGGTGTCTTCCCTCTCTGTGTCTGTCTCTGTTAAATTTCCTCTCTTACAAGGAAAGCAGTCCTATTGATTAGGTCCTTGATTTAACTTGATTACCTCTGTAAACACCCTACGTCTATTTAGTTTCACATTCTGAGGTACTAGGGATTAGGACTACAACATATTTATTTTTTGGGGGGGGGGGGTGACGTGGAGGCACAATTCAAGCCCTAACGCACATGAGAGTGCTATACTGCTTTTTTTTTGTTCATTCACAGGCAAATGCGAACTGTTTTTTAGTTTGTTCTAGTCCCCTTTTCCTACACATTTATTTTTCTTAGTGACTATCTTGAAAGCTTTTTTTGAGAACTTTAATTATTATTTTTTCATTATGAGTAAAATATCCCTTCCTAGAGTTTTAAAACATTTGTCTTAATTGTGCAATTTTGAGAATCAGAGATTTAAATTTTACTCCATTCCCACACTATAGGAATTTAACTGTGTGGCATAAAAGCCTTTAATTCTAATATGATTTTACCATCATAGACTTTGGGCACATCATTGACACAGAAATTCCAAGGCAGTAGCATAGATCGTCCAGTTAGTGTTTCACTGGCATTTGAGTTCTTGCTAAACCCTAAGGTATCTTATACATTCGATTAATTAAAATTAGCACTATTTAACATAAAACCATAAAATAGCAGACATAGTGGGCATCACCAGAGCAGGGAGTCATCTGAGAGTATTTTATTTGGTTATGTAACATTCCCCAATATCTTTAAGAGGTGAGTTCTTTCCCTTTTCCAGACCCCTTCACTCTGGTACCAAAGTCATAGCCACAAAGACAAATTCTATTTTTTGACGATGTTTGTATAACCAAAGAGTTTTGTCTTGCAGCCTACTTTATTTTACAAATATGAATTTTTAACTCTGAGTAAAGATAGAAAAAATTGCTACTTTTTTTCTTAAATCTGTTAGTTGGCTCCCCAGGAAGATTCCCAAAGGGTACAACTAAAATAAAGTCAGAATTTGTTCCTCGCCACGGAGTTAAGCTTGTCACTGGATAATACTTTGTTTTCATCATGATTTAGGAAAAGCACAGGAATAAGTATGGTTTCAAATGAAAGGTAGTATGTAAATAGTGATAACTTTTCTAACTTTTATCAATAGAACTTGTTTTCAACTAAGATTATTCTATGGAAGCCAAAAAGTTCAAAACGGGTGGAAACTGCTGTAATGATTGAATGAAGTAACATAACTTCTCATCACAGTCTGGCAGTTGTGTCCAGTATAGAGGATTCCCTTTCCTCAGGTTGCATTTGGCAGTACTTGTGTATCCTCAACATAAATGTGCCAACTATCATTAAAGAGGTTTACTTGATTATGGCTTGAGAAAAATGATTTTTAAATCTCATAGTGATTGTGCGCCTTTCATATTCTGTGGAGTATTTAATGCTGCTTTCTAGAAGTTTCAGATTTCTATGCTCTGTAACCACTTTTAATTTACCCTTTTGGGTCATGGGGCCTTCCTTTATTAGCTAGTTGAAAACTTCCCACCTTTTTAACACTCTGTGCTTATGTCCTTGATTTGTCTCATATGTCACATCACATATCATCATCAGAAATATTGTTTGTTCCTTTGCAACTTTATTTATTGTCTTTCTTGCCCCACCAGAATTAATGGATGAGGATTTTTGTTTAGTGTGTTCACTGCTATATCCCCAGTTCTTAGAAAGATACCTTATTCATAGTAGGTTCTCTATAATAATAAATTAACTTGACAAATTAGTGAGTGGATAGACCTTTTTATCCATCAAAGTGCTCTTAGCTTGGGGGAATTCACCAATTTTCACTCCCACTTAGAACAAAAAAATAAATACAAAGCAAACAAACAAAATGTTATTCATCTTCCCTCTGTAGTTTTTGTGTGGCATTGTGTTACAGTTTTCCCATTTGCTTTTCTCCTCCATGTTTTTTCTACCATTTGCTGAATGATTGACACTATACTTTCTCAAATTTATTTCAGTGCAGTGTTTTTGCATCTATTCGTGGATTCTCTCTAGCGTCACATTTACAAAATTTTTATAAACCACAGAACCAAATGTGTTTCTTATGCCCTTTCTCTTCTACACAATGAAACTGATTGCATCATTAACCTCAGATGATCATTGACTTCAGGAAGGAAGGTTAATAATATAGCATCTTCTTTGAAAGTAATGATATAACATATTCTTTACAATGTCTGGGGAGAAGATGACATTTTCCATTGGGAGAAATAGAGTCTGAATTCAAAGAATTTGTTTGGAGCTAGAAGGGATCTAATTCATTCCAAGGTTTCTTTGTCTTAAATCATATACACACATATATACACATACATATGCATATATATTTAAATGATTTTTCTATCAAAATGCATATGTTTCATAAATAGCATATGTTTTGCCAATGATGCTATACACCACTGTTGTACTAAAATAAGCTACATTTAAAATGTTATCAAATCTACAAGGTCTTGAAAATATATAAGTTGTTAAGTGTAAAGCTGATTTGCCGTACCTTTACACTATTGTCCAAGTTTAGAGCTTTTTGAATAATAGGCAAACTCCTTATTAAAATTATCTTATTCTAGAGTTAAGCCAAGATCCTATTGCTAAGCAGATGGTATTCATGAAGTGTTGTTACAAGAATATGTTTTGCTTCACTGATTGCTGTTTTGATAGCTATATTTAAGATTTTTGGAACCATTTAATGTCTTTTTCTGGGTAATTTCCATAGTCTAAATGGAGTAGTTTTATTTCTGTCAATTTTATTTCTGTCAGAATGTACAGATTTAAGAGCTAGGGACTATGATTGCCAGGTGTGATTTGAAAAATAATATTTATCAGGTGTTGTTTGTCATTATTCTCTTTGAAAAACAATATTACAAAATCAGTTTATTAAAACTGACTTTGATAAAAACATCTGTTTTATAATGATTGTATTTATATATATCAGAGAGATTATGCATATATGAAAGATTGGTTTGTAAAGTCTCATTCTTTCTATAGTTCTTACCTTTTCCATTACTGATACAGTTTTCTCAGATATTTTTTTCTTTATGATTAAAATCTTGCATTTTAAAATTCAGCTATTTCTTTTATTTTGTTTTCTTTTTATTGAATTTATTAAGTGATATTGGCTGTTTTAAAATTGAAGTAGAAATATTTTAAAGTGATTTTCAAAATAAATGACAGTAAAATAGTAATTTATGGTATTTAATTATTAGTGTATGATCAAAATCTGAGCAAATTTATACATACATAAATGTCATTGAATGAAAACCGGAAAGTTTCTAAGTCGATCTCATTGATTTAATGCTCAGTAATTAACATTGCTATTTCATTATAATTAATATCTAAGTATTAATTTTAAAACAAAGCTTTTAAGACTGAAGTGGGAAAAACCAGATTATTTGTGTTATCCTTTCCAGACATTGCATATCAAAATATGCAAATAAGTATAATTGTTAGAAACAGACTTATGTTCTTAATGCTTAGTGAAAGACCTCTGTGAAAATACAACACTAAACCTTTGGGTATGTCAATTTAACATGGGAGTTCTAAGTTAATAGAGCACTGATTATTACTGACACAGTTAAAAACAGAGACCATTATTTAGCATTCATTAGCTTCTTAAGTATTTTATCATAGTATTAGTTCCTTAACAGTTCACTATATTTTCTCATTTGAAAAATTGTGAGTTTGTAACTGACTCTACAATAAAGCTACATACATGATCTCCCAAATATATCTCCTCCCAATGTATATACATACAATTTTGTATATTTGTTCATATTTATAAAAATTACTAATAATTTAGGATTCTCTATTTTGATACCTTAGCTTTTACTGGAAAATTTAGCAGTCAACTACAATGATTATGATATAAAAATTCGTGAACATTTGAGGTATATTTTGAAATACAAGGTACATAGTGACGTTGCAGTGTATTCCAATAATTCCTTGACATTCTCCTATCATTGTATTCAACATCAAAATATACCTTTATAATAGGCATATATGCATATACATACGGTAAGCATATAAACACAATATACTTAATGCTCTTATAGTGTCATATAACTAACAAAATATTTTTACATGCAATTTCTAGATTGAGATCCAACCAAATTATTTTTTGTAGGCTTTATGTTTTATTCTATAGTTTAAAGATAAGGAACCTCAAGTCTAGGTCAGTGTTCTTTTCACTCACCCAGACAATATTTGTATCAATTGAGGCCCTACTCTTTAACAGTATTTTTTTAGTACTGTTCTGTATCTTGAATTATGTGCAGAGTTTGAAGAGCAATAGAAGCATGGTTAGTTAAGCTGAGACTTAAATGAGCTGGCTGTATAAACTGAGGTAGAGTAGCCTAAAGCTATAAACAATGAAGGGTATTTTTATCTATTTTATCTATTTTTATTTTACCATCAAAAACAAGTTAAAACAGTTGAGAAAATTAATGGTCAAAACAATATAAGAAAGCATTAAGCTAGATTATAGAACTGCTTAGTATTTTTGATTGAAAAAAATTTACAAGATGACAAATAGAAACACAGTTTTGTGAACAACAGTATATAACCCTCCTGAGGGAATAAAATATTAGTAAAAATAGAAGATTTGAAGCTACAGGTTATTACATTCATCACTCATTCCTATTTCTTCCTCCTCAAGTGAACAATTATACTCAAGTATAAATGTATGAAAAATATATACATACAAAAATTGTTTGGGCATTCTGATAAACTGTTTCACCTATATGAATAAATTACTCCTATTCGGTTGGACCAAATACTAATTTCTTATCTATTAGGTAGTATATTTTAGCATGATATGGACAAGGCAAGTCCTTATTGTTTTGTTGTTGTTGTTGTTGTTGTTGTTGTTTTTTATAAAAGTCAGCCCTAAATAACAGATCGCAGTCTCCAGGCATGGAGACTACTTGTATGTCTTAGTCATTTACTTCGTTGAACCTCTAGATAAAATCACTGCTTGAAGTACTGAAAAATGCCATTTGTTGGTAGTTTTATAATACTTCATAAAAGACTTGACATCACAACATTAATTCCCTTTTAATATAATTTCCATCACCACATTAAATTCCTAATTCATGGATAAATGTGCATGAATTTCTTAAGTGCATTGTGGGTATTAAAATGGTAGGAATGTTTCTAACAAAATGTCAATATTATTGTATTTTTTAAAAAGCTTTTTTGATGGTGGTTTCAACCAGTTCCCTTTTTGCAGGAGCTGATGCCTACAAATACTCACTCAAATATACAATAGTCATTAAGGTCAGGTTTCATTAATTATCCAGTTGGAAAATCTTCATCCCATCAAGTATACTTTCTATTCTCATATAATTGAATGTGTAGAATTGAAAAGAGAGATTAACCTCTTAAATGATATTTAGTAAAAATATTGTCATATTTATATAAATCTATCAGCTTTATCTTTCAGAAGACTGAATAAAAATATTTCTTGCCACTTATTTTAATTGCCATATTTTGTCCATTGTATTGTATTCTAAAGCACCAAAGGGTTTGGCAGTTTATATGGAATAAGAGCCATGGTCAAGTACTTTATAAGAAAATTTAATTTACTTTAATTTGGGGAGATCTATTTTACATGATTTGTGTTTATGGAGAAGAAATATTTTATTCAATGCAAACATACATGATAAAAACTCCAAACTATTTTAATGTTATGTTCCAAGTTTGTTTTCTAGTCCAGACAATAATCAATAAGAGAGAAACAAAAATCAGTAACAGATTCCTGTGATTTTTGTGATTAGGCATTTCAAGAGTTGGAATGTAAAATACCTTTATTATTGCAAGATAACTTAGTAAAGGCTTTGCACTACTATTGAAATGGTCATTATATTTCCCATGGCTTTTAATAGGTAGTTATAAAATCATCCCTCAAATTGCTAAAGATCTAAGGCTTTAGAAAACACATCACATAATAATCAATTATGATTCTAATATCCATGTGTAGAATTAGAGATTTATATTTTACAGCATTTGAAATAAAGTTAAATTTCTTCGGATGAGAGATTGCCCATGAGAAAGTATTTTATAGAAGCATTGGAATAACTATAGTCTCTCCTTTGGATCAATAATTTTGTTCTCAAAATGGAATATTCACAGGCAGGCAGTAATGTATTACCGAGCATGCTGGAGTATAAGAAATGACTGCTGAAAAGAAAAAGGGGAAGATGCTTTATATTTTGATTTAAACTTATGTTTTAGGGTAAGTTTTAATATCAGTTCTTGGGAAAATTATTTAACTTTATTATTCTACTTCCAATTGCCTGCATGAATCATTTTTTCACATTTTATGGTAAAGGAGTATAGTCATTATGTCATGCTAGGATATTGGAACTGTAAATGGTTTTTTTGACCTTGAAAAAGGAACCAGCAATAGAAAGTTGTTCATAGCATTCAGTATCCTGGTCCAGCAGCACCAAGTAAAAGTTAACTGACAAAATAGGCAGCATCTGTGTTCATTTTCCAGCAAGCTGCTGTGGTATTTCAATTCTTATGCTATTATCTTTTCATAGTCTTTAGGTTGTCAGTGATTTTAAATTACTTATTTCTCTTTATTTCAATGGGTGGGATCTGGTCTTCTTTCTGCCTAGCAAAGGGAATATATGTTTTCCTGCCCCAATACATTTTTGAAATCTTAACTACAAAAAGAATGATTTTAAACTTAGTAATAACTTGACATTAGGACACTGAAAGGAAGAAAAAAGGAGAATATTGATACCTTCAAGCATTTTCTTTTTTCCTAGAAAAATAATCAAGAATGTAATGTTTAATGAAGCAACAAACTACTTAAGAAATATGTCTGTATTCTTACATAGCAATGCATTTTTCAAATGAAAATGTAAAATTTAGAAGTATGTGTCCCTTATTTCTGAGACCATTATTAGCCTCCCTTTTTTATATACCCTTGTCATTACTAAATGTTTTACTTTACAATGAGTGCTAAAATATTGAAAGCCATATTTCTTTAATACTTTAAAGCAAATTAAGCTCTCAAAATAGGGCTGCAGTAATCATGAATGCACATGTATTTGTTTGAACACCTGTTTTCAGGTCCTTTGGGTATATACCTATGAGTGGAATTGCTGGGCCCTGTGGTAATTTCTTAATTAGCTTTTTAAGGAATTGTCAAACATTTTCCCTCAGCAGGTGAACCCTCTCACATACTTACTAGCAATGCATGAGGGTCCCAGTTTCTGTCTTCTTCCTTGCACTTGTTATTTCCCATGTTTGTAATTATTATCATCTTAGTGGGTACGAATTGGTATTTGTGATTTGAATTTGCATTTTACTAGTGACTGATGATATTGAGAATCTTTTTATGTGCTTCTGGACCATTTGAATTTCTCATTGGGGAAATGGCTATTGAAGTTCTTTGCCCAGTTTTCAGTTGGGCTACTTGTCTTGTTGTTGTTGAGTTGTAAGAATTCTTTATATATTCTGGATCCTAGACCATTATCATATATATGATTTCAAAATAGTTCCTTCATTCTTTAAATTGCGTTTTCACCTTCTGTACAATGCTCTTTGATGTAAAAATTTTTTAAATGTTTATAAAGTTTATTTTTTTCTTTTGTTTCTTATTCTTTTGGGGTCATATCTAACAATCCATTGCCAAATCCAAAGTCACAGAGATTTATCCCTATGCTTTCTCCTGAGAATTTTATGGTTTTTGCCCTTTTATTTAGGTAATCAATCTATTTTGAGTTAATATTTGTATAGGGTGTGAGGTAGATATCTAAATTCACTTTTTTTTGGCATCTGGAGGTACAGCATCATTTGTGAACAGACTATCTTTTCCCTATTGAATGGTCTTGGCACCCTTGTTGAAAATTAATTAGCCATAAACATAAGGGCTTATTACTGCACTCTTAGTTTTATTCTGTTGATCTATATATGTCCATATGCCATTACCACACTCTTTTGATTACTGTAGCTTTGAAATTGTTAAATAGGGAAGCATGGGTCCTCAAACTTTGATTTTTTTCAATATTGTTTTGACTATTTGGTGTTCTTTGTAATTACATATGAATTTCTGTGGGAATTGCATTGAATCTATAGATCACATTGGGTGATACTGCCATCTTAACCTTATGTTAAGTCTTCCAACCCATGAAGACTGGGTATCTTTCCATTTATTTAGCTCTTCTTTATTTACTTTTTACTTATTTATTTTATTTTTTAGAGAGGGGAAGGGAGGAAGAAAGAAAGAGAGAGAGAGAAACATCAGTGTGTGGTTGCCTCTCACGTGGCCCCCACTGGGGATGTGGCCCGCAACCCAGGCATGTGCCCTGGCTGGGAATTGAACCTGTGATGCTTTGGTTCGCAGCCTGCCTGCATTCAATCCACTGAGCTATGCCAGCCAGGAATAGCTCTTCTTTATTTTTTAAACAACGTTTTGTAGTATTGATAGAAAAGTCTTTTACCTCCTTAGTGATATTTTTCCTAGGTATTTTACTCTGTGAACACTGTTTTACATGAAATTGTTTTCTTGTTTTCCTTTTCAGATTGGCCAGTGTGGGTGTATAGAAACACAATTGACTTTTTTTTTTTTGGGTGGTGGTGGTGGTGTTGATCTTGTACCCTGCCTGCATCTTTGTGAATTAGTCTATTCACTAAGTTTCCTTATGCAATTTTCTATATGTAGGATCATGTTATCTGTGAATGGATTGTTTTATTTATTTCCAATTTGGATGTCTTTTATTTATTTTTCTTGCCTATACTCTTACTAAAACTTTGAATACAATGCAGAATATCAGTGGTAAAAGTAGACCTTTTTTTCTTACTCCTGCTCCCTGGGAAAAAACTTTCAAAATTTTACTGTGAAGTCTTTCACTATTAAGTATGATGTTAACTATGGATTTTTAGTAAAGACCCTTTATCATCTGATGAAGTTCCCCTCTGTTCCTTATTTTGTGTGTGTTATTATCATGAAAGGGTGTTGGCTTTCTCTGCATCAGTTGAAGTGCCAAGATTTTTTCTTCATTCTATTATAGCTGTGTATTGCATTGATTTTAGTATTTAATATGTTAAATCACAATTATTATCTAGTATGTTAAATCATATTGCTGTTGCATTTGATTTACTAGTATTTTCTGGGAATTTTGCATCTACCTTTATAAGTGATATTAGCCTTTAGTTTACATTTTCATGGTAGATGTCTTTCACTTTAATATCAAGGTAATAGTCTTCTCAAAAACAAATTAGGAAGTGTACATTCCTCTTCTATTTAAAAAAAAACATTCCATTGTTTTATTCTTCTTCAAGTATTTGGTAGAATATTGGTGCTCGTTCTTGTTGAAGTATTTGGTAGAATTCACCAGGTAAGCAATCTGATCCTGGGCTTTTTTGTTTACTGTTGCGAGGTTTTTGATTATTGATTCAATCTCTTTATTTGTTATAGATCTATTAAATATTTTTTAATTTCTTCTAAAGTTTGATTTAGTAATTTACCTATTTCTAGGAATTTGTCCATTTCAGTTTTATCTAGGTTATTTAGATTGTTGGCATGAATTATTTTGTAGAATTATCTTACAATCTCTTTTATTATGTAAGTTTGCTAGTAAAGTCCCCTCTCATTTATTATTCATTTTATTTATTATTTTATTCGTGTTTTTTTATTTATTTCCTAGTCTAAAACTTTGTCAGTTGTCTTGGTCTTTACAAATAACCAACTTTTGATGTTATTGATTCTATTTTCTATTCTCTATTTCACTTATATTCATTATTTTTCTTCTGTTTTGTTCTTTTGAGTTCCACAGATGTCAAATTAGGATATTGATTTGAGAACTTTCTTCTTTTTAATGTGTGCATTATAGCTCTAAACTTGCTTCTGACAATGAACTGCTGTCACTTTATGCCATGTTTTGGTATCTTGGTTTTTTATTTTCATTCATTCTAAAGTGTTTTCTCATTTTCCTTGTGATTTCTTTTCTGATCCATTGGCTGTTCAAACATGTATTATTTGATTTTCTCATATTTATGTATTTTTCAGTTTTTCTTTATATATTTCTGTCTTCATTCCACTGTGATCAGAGAATATATTTTAATATGATTTCAATTTTTAAGTTTGTTGATTTTTTAATTGTGGCCTAACGTATGGTTTATCTGGAAAATATTCCAAGTGCACTTGAGAAAAATGTGTATTCTGCAGTTGTTGGGGAGAGTGTTCTATATGTGTTTATTAGTCCTCATAGGTTTATTGTTTTTTAAGTCCTCTAGTTTCTAGTTTATCTCTCTAGATGTTGTATCTGCGCTGGAGTGTGGGGGATTGTAAGACAGTAAGCAAAAACACCATGGTGTTTTCTTACTTAATTATAATAGTCTTTTTCTTCATTGAGCATTCCCCTGTTTGCTCTAAGTTTTTTGTGTGTTTGTTTTACTAGATTTTAGAGTTCTAAAATGGCGAATTCTGTTTGTTTTTTCCAGATTGATTTAGGGCAAAGGATTGATTCTTGGAATTTCCCACTTTTGCCTTTTCCATTATGTCGCTCCAGTCATGGCATAGAACTTTAATTTATAATTTGTTCTGTTTCACTTTTGGCATATAAGTAATAAAAATAGCTGATAGGTTACCCATGTCATTTTTAACTTTACATAAAGAAGTAGTTACCTAACTCTATTAAGCTTACCTATTTATAGACATGGATCATTCTTTAACATTAAAAAGAAGTGTAGATTCTATGTTGTAGAGTTTTTTCTTTTTTTGTTTGTTTTATGGGAGACAAATAGGTGTTAATATAATTCCATTTGATCTCTAAAATAGCAGGAACTATAATATCAACAACTATTATCTACTGAGTATTTCATATCCAAGCAAACTACTAAGTACTTGAAACAACTAAGCACATTTTGTCTTAGAGGAAACCAATGAAATATAGGAAGTTACTGAATCCAAATTTTAGCTTTTTTTCCAGTATACTCAGCCTCTTTTTGGTCATCCAACAGAATGGCTTTACTATAAATCATTATTAGATCAGATGATGGAGTTTTATATTTTAGGAAAAGCATTTAGTTTATAAATTTTTGAACTTCTACTATAAAAAATCATAACTTTCATTGAGTTTTCATATGCATATTTGGTAATATCATGTGTGTTACACGCTATGCATCGGCTCTGACTCCTGAGGACTGATGTCTATTATGTCCGGTCCTCAACAGCCTTGCTCAGCAATTTAGACTCATGTCAGTGGCTTTTCTGGAGTCAGTTCATCTCATGCTTGTTCTGCCTCTTTTCCTGCTGCTTTCTTTTTTCTTTTTTTTTCTTTTTTTGCCAGCATTATTGTCTTTTCAAAGAACCCTGCCTTTTCAGTATGTGCCCAAAGTAGGACAGTTTCAATTTTGTCATTTTTGCCATCAGCAATGCTTTGGGCTTAGTTTGTTCTAGGACCCACTTGTCTGTCTTTCTGGTAGTCTAGGGTATCCAGAGAGCTCTCCTCTAGCACCATGTTTTGAATGAATTTTTTTCCTATAAGCCTTCTTCACTGCCCAACTTTTGCATTTGCAGATAGTAACTGAAAATATTAGGGTGCAGATGATCTTAGCTTTGGCTTCTAAAGACAGATCATTGCTCTTTGTGATCTTTCCTAATTTTTTCATTGCTGCCCTTCTGAGTCAGCCTTCTCTTGCTTTCTTGGCTGCAGTCACCTTTTGAATTGATGAGTGAACTAAGGTAAGCAAAACCTTGAACAATTTCAGTGCTCTCATTGTCTGTGATGAAGTTGTATGTTTCTTCTGTAGTCAGTATTTTTGTGTTCATGACGTTCAAATGCAAGTGCTGCTTTGACACTTTCTCTTTCATCAGAAGTCTTTTTAAATCATTGCTGCTTTCTGCCAGTAACATGGCATCATCTGCATATCTCCAATTTTTCTATTGAAACTATTTCTACTACCAATTTTTACTTCTTCCTCTGAGTCTACTCCAGGTTTTTGTATGATAAGTTCTGCATACAGATTAAATGAATAGGAGGATAAATGCACCCTGACACCTTTGCCCATAGGAAACCATTCTTTCTGTCTATATTCTGTCCTGACAGTACCTTCCTGTCCACAGTGCAGGTTGTACCTCAAGACAGTTAATGCTTAGCCTGCCCATTTTCTTTCAGAGCAATCCATACACTGCTTTTTATGACCCACATAGTCAAAGGCTTTACTGTGCCTATAAAACTTAGACTAACCTTCTTCTGAAATTCTCTAAAACAATCCTGTACAAATGTTCTCAGTTATGTCTCAAGTGCCTCCTCTTTTTCTGAGTCCAGCTTGAAAGTCCACATCTCTTGCTCCATTTAAGGTAGACAGCTAAGTTGCATCACCTGAGCATCACTTTACCTGTGTGGGAAATTGAAGCAATAGTCCTATAATTATTGCATTGCTGGACATTTCTTTTTTTATTGAAAATTGGGTGTATATAGAACATTTCCAGTTTGTAGACCATTGTATTGTTTTTCATATTTGTTGACATATTCTTGTCAGGATTTTGACAGATTAAGTCTCTGTGGCTTGAAATAATTCTGTCAGCATCTCACATACCACTGGTGATTTATTTCTTCCCAATAATTTCAGGACAGCTTTACTTTTCTAGAATTATAGGTCCTTCATCATAGGAATCTTCCCCTGTACATAATTTGTCTCTTCTGTATAGATTTTCAGTACACTGGACCCATCTTTATATTCTGCTGGTCAGAATGTGCTTCCTTGTGGGTGTTTAGCATTCCAAGTTTAGATTTAAATTTCCCATTTATTTCTTGAGTCATATGGGAGAGATCTCTATTTTTTGTTGTTGTTCTTTTACATCTTCTTACACTGATTATTATAATACTTCTCTTTTTCTGTATGTAATAGTTATTGAAAAACTATGTTCAGGATTCTAACCTTGCTTTTGTCCCCTTTTACTTCTGCCTCTTCCCTGTCTTTAACAATTTTTAGTGTTTCTTCTGTCATCCCTCCTAGTTTGTCTCTTCTTACTACTTCTGACATTGTCTTTTCACATTCTTCCATAATAGTATTTCTAGTTTCAGTCCACAGTTCTTCTGGTTCTTGATCAGTTGAATATAATGGTGCAAATCTATTTTATTATTTGGGCTTTAAACCCACCAGGAATATTATTTACATTATTTTTGACACTATGATTTTTTTTTGTGCTGTGATGTTTGATAGTAACAGTTCATATTCAGTACTATTACAATCTGCTCCTGGTTTTGTTTTGGCAGAGAGAGTACAACTTATCCATCGCCTGCTTCGAATTACTTAGTCTATTTGCTTTTTTGTATTGGCCATCTGGTGAAGTTTGTGTATACACTCATCTGCTCAGTTGTTTGAAGCATGTGTTTGTGATGGACAAGTCTGGCTTCGCAGAAATCCACAAGCTGATCTCCTGCTTCATTTATGACCCCTAGTCCAGATTTCCCAGTGACATTTGATTCTGCTTTATTTTCTACTTTTGTATTCCATTCACCTGTAATTATTAGCATGTCTTGTTTTAGTGTGTGATCATTTCTTCTTTAGTACTTAAGTAAAAGCCTTTAATTTTATTTTTAGCCTCTGTAGTTGGAGTATGGACTTGAATGATGATTATATTAATAGGTTTTCTTAGAAGTCGGGTTGACATTATTTGGTCAGACCTTACACAATAGCTTCTAACTGTGTAAGTCTCAAAGCCACTCCATTTCTAATAAAGAACTACTGATATTGTTTTCAAGAAATGCACATTATAATATTAGCTAACTATTTATATTAATATCTACCATATATTGTGTACTTGCCATATATATATACATATACACACATATATGTATACATACATATATACATACCTATATACCTATGTGTGTATATAAATACATGTGTGTATCTATATATACATGTACATGTGTTTATATATATGCCACCAGAGGAAAACCAGGTAGACAGAAATAGATATAAATCTAGAGATCTTGAATTTTTTTGTAGGCGATACATCAATTTTTTCCCAACATATTTTAGAGTTGTTGCAAGCTTTGACACTATCGTACTATAGAACAGAAAAGCTAGCTGAAATCAGAAAAGCCTGCATTTTTATGTGAGAAATACACTTGTCAAGTATTTCATAATTTAAAGTAGCAATCATTAGGTCTTTTGTTTCATAAGTGACAATAAAAAATGTTTACACTGAAACTGTTTACACTACCACCAAATCAAATTTGTGTTATATTTCTCATGGCATTTTGTTGCCATTCTGCATAGATAATCAGATTATTTTATGTATACGTAAATATGGATGTAGGTGGATCTACATACACCTTAATTTAATATTCTAAAATAAGTTTTGTTTAGAAGACTTGTTGCACTGAATGTACTTTGTTTGTGTAGTTCCTTTTTTCTAGACTTTCAAGAAAAACAGCCTCCTAAAGAGATTTCAATCATTAGGTTCCCATGTAAAAATCATTAGCTACCTATGACAGTGATAGGGGAATCTCAGTGTCTTTGGATGGCCACCATAAAAATCTGGCTATTTCTTTGAAGAACGTTCTGAATAATATCGCCTACTAAAGTGATTAATTTGAATAGTTTATAAAAGTCATATTTATTATCACTTTGCATATAAATACAACTTGAAGTAATAATAAGCTAACTTCTAAAAAACATCATGCTCTTCATTGGTCAGTGAGGTGGACATGCAGAATGATTGTAGAAAAGAAGGGATCCAAACATCCCTAGTTCTAGTGCATGATTTCACCATTAGAGATTTAATTATCTGAGTAATAACCACCCTCCACAGCAGTCTATTAAAGTGTATTCCTAAGACAGATCTAATTTTCAACTTTTATGAGAAGAGACAAAATTCACTGGTAATGAAGACACGAAGAAATCAAAGGTCATTTGCCCTTGGCCTTCTTTTTAGAAAGGGCCTCAAAATTTAGACTTCTGATATCATTTTCAAGTATAAGTCTATTTGTATTTTTGTTTGTGCATGTTGAGAAACATAATTTTGCTGTTAACATTTCAATAATATCACAGTTTGGTAATCTTATTGGGAGCATTTCCTCATTTCTTATATATCGGGAATACTTAAAAATGGAAATAGTCTAGATCTCTCTTAAGTACCAGTAAGCCCTGCATGTTCTCATTTAGCCGTTGATACAAGGGGATGCTATGAGGGCTGAAGATTGTTCAGAGATAGGGAGGCCTACAATGCATATGTGTTGCCCAGAATAAGCTGTTTTCTCAAATGCTTACCCTTTCTGTAAATAATCAGTGTGAGAAACACTTCAAATACATTTCACCAAAAAATCTGACATTCTAGAAAATTGAAAACTTCAGGATACATTTCAAAAGGTTAAATTGCTAGTATTTCAGCTGTTCCCTTGGTATTTAATTAGCAGCCTAAAGTATCTCCATTTCTTGGGAGCACCTCAAAGACTGGCCCCTCTTACCTGATAGGTAGGAACTGTGAGCCCGGAAAGCAGCCTGCGGCAGTAACCCGGAGAGGGTCCTGCAGACTCCATAGTGCGTCTCCTCTGGCACACAAAACAAGCTCTACAACAGTAACACAAAGGCAAGGTGAAACAAAACAGTAAAGAGCCTACATCTATAACACAGGCTTTCCAGGAAGTACTTGTCGGAGTAGATGGCCTGTCTACAAAATGTGAGACCAAATCATCAGAAAGATAAATGGTTGTATATTCAGATGTTCAGTACTGTATAAAACTCAGTGAGTATATTAGTTATATACTGCTATGTAATAAATTACTTAAAATTTATTTAAAAAAATAAAAATAGAAAGTAAACAAAAACCTGGAGATGTCTGCTTTTCTCTCCAAGGATACATTGACACCAACAGTATAATCCAGCCTATTTTATCTATAAGCATAAGTATCATGTGATTTCACTTGTATCATAGATTGAAATCTCACCATGAAAGGTCTGGCAGGTTTTGAGTTACTAACACAGCTGCGTGGATGATGAGCTAATACCTAGTTCTCTATTTCTTTATCTCCTTAAAGTTCTCTAGTGATCATTACTTCTAAACATTCTTCTGTGGAGATTTGTGATGAAATATGAATATTCCCCTTGATTTCTAGATCTATCTGGTCATTGAATAAAGCAATTGCAAGTCTGAAAACAAATGCCACACATATAATGGCCATTATGCTGAGATACATCAAAGGGCCATATGAATAGCATATACTTTGTTCCATTCATTTGAATATAGACATCTGATTTAATGTTAGGATAGAAAAAAGAAAGAAGGAAAGAAAGGGAGGAAAAGAGGAAGGAGAAATACATATGGTATATGCACATACATACATACAAAGAAATGCTAATCTTAAAAATCTTTTAAGAGGACTTCATAAAATACTTTAGGCAGATTTTAGGAAAGAAAATAAATTAATCTTTGGGACGTTCCAGATAATGTAAGGCAATAAGTGCCGCACAGGCTGACATCTCAAATGATTCTATTTAGTGAGGTAGAAACTAGTTTTCTGCTTGGCTGCTCAGCCCAAGAGCAATGACTTCAGCAAGAAAACAAAACAAACTGGGGCACAAGGTGCATTAAGGAAACACTTAAGGATTTCTGATGAAATATCGAGTGCCGTTTTGGCAATATTATTTGGAGAATATTTTTGTCCATGCTACTTGGCTTTTGGAAATAATTTCTGTGTGACTTTTAAATGTAGTCTGTTACTTTGTTTTCATTCTCCTGTTAATAGGGTCCTGTGATCAAATTTCTTACTTTTTCTTGTTACTAGAATATTATAACAATGAGAGAAAAACTACTTTGTAAAAACTATTTCAATTAAATACACAAATAGTAAATTCTCTCTCATGGCAAGAGAGTCAAGATTGTTTATTGCTAAAAGTGTCTATAATTTTTAAAAAAAATAATTCAGTGATATTCTGTAACAACAAGGATACTGCTTATTTACAGTTTTGGTTCATAAAAATAGTTACATGCTATTCTGCAGTACTCTAATTGAAGAACTTTTATGGCTTTAATTTGTATATGCCAGGCAGTGTGCTGTTGCAATTCCTAATGGATTTTAAATGTTTTATTAGTTTTTAAAGTATTTTTCTATGAGTAGTGTCATTTAGAATTTCATTTTTTCACAGGTTACTCTTCTTTTTTCTTGTGTGTGTGTTATTTCTATTTTCTTTTTGTTGTTGTTGTTCAAGTATAGTTGTCTCCATTTTCTTTCTTGTATCTCTTAAAGCAGTAGAAATTTTTGAGCTGTTACACTGAACATTTTGTGTGTTTTAGCTATATGTGAGGATAAGGGTGGCATGGTGTTAAATAATGGGACTATTTTGGGACCATGTTTTTAGTGATAGACTACATAGAATAGAATGCTGAATATTTTTACATTCAACTGCTATTTTTTCTCAAAATTGGAAATTGTTGGTATTGGGGTGGAGAGAGACCCCTTGAGGTTGAATTAATGTTTACATTGACGTTTCATAGTGCTACTCTTCTTCCAGTCAATTTACGAGAAGGGGTGTGTGAAGGCACTTTTTTCAATTTGCAGCCTTAATGTATTCCTTACACCTTCATCATCATCCTTCACCTTAACTCTCCAAAGTTAAAGAAATATGCTAACATATGCATATATTTTAAAGAGCTATCTTGGTTGAAGCAGAAAATTCTAGACATTCACCTGTCTTCCTAATACTTAAAAGACATAGCTCTTTATGGATGATATTTACACCCTAAGAAGAATGAATGGCCAAGTACAGAGCAGAGCAAATAAAGTCAGTGAGCAGGATGTTGTGACTGAGTATTATGCTTCTTATCAAGACAAAGACTTATTGTCATCCACAAAGTAAATAAAGGCTCTGGATGAAAGTTCAAATAGGGTTGGACAAACCCCAAGAGCAATTTCTACTCATCATTTAGGGTTTTTTTTTTTTCATTGAACTATTAGATAAATGTTTTGTTGTTGTTACTGTTATCACTTTTTTCTTGCTAGTTTTAAGATGGCAAGGAGTTTCTTGATTTTAAAATAGAGTTTAGCTCTCCAACTAATCTCCCTTAGCTATTCTGGTGTTTAGTTCCTTAAATTAAATAATTGTCCTATCCTGTTAAGGTTGTAATCCCTTTTTAATTACAGCACTGATTCTTTTTTGAAATTAGGGTAACTGGAGACCTTGACAATAAACTATCATTTTCATAATTTTCCAATCAGACTGGCAATTTCTTATCTTCTGTTTTTTCATAGTTTTTGCAGCTATAGAAAATTTCCCAAGATTTGTATGAGGTTGGACTAGAAAAATTAACTTTCTATACTCAATGGACTAATTCTCCTAGTTATAGAAATCTGGTTTTTTTCTCCTTATCCTCTAATAAACTGTATTTTTAAAAACCTGGTTGAATAACTTTTGAATATAGTTTATATTAATATGGTAGAAAAGAATTATCCTATTTAATAATAGGATTAATTATAGGATCATAAAATAAATGTATAACAAGGCAGAAATCCAATACTCATACCTTTATTAAGTTGCTCAGATGGTTGCCATAGTCTGGACCGTCTCCTTTTCTTTCACCCTTTATCCCAAGAGTTTTCCTTTTCAAATCACTGTTCAAGTCCCAGTTCCTCTGAGAAGCCTAACTTTTCCATTCAGACTAAAGTACTCTGCTATATAAATACTAGCATTCTCATTATCAATAGATGTAATTAAATAACAAATCAATGATTTCTTCCTGAGGACATTATCTTGTATAGACTCCTATCTCACTGGTTCTCAACCAGTGACTGTTTCGTGTCACCTCCCCTAGAGATTTTGACAGTGCCTAGTGACACTTGATTTATATGAAGCAGGGAGGATGTGCTCATGGCATACAGTCGATAGAAGCCAGAGTAACCACTAAACACCCCGCCATGCACAAAACAGTCACCACTGCCCTGACATAGAATTACTTGGTCAGGAACGTCACCAGTGCCAAGGTTGAAAAACATTGGATTACTTACTTTGATTCTGGACCATGAACAGCCATGGTGTGCATGGGTTCTGACAATTTATATAACCAGTTTTCATTCTGGCCAACTGTGTCATGGGACAAGGTAAGGCTTTGCTGAAGCTCTATAGATTGTATCTATTGTTTCTGTGTTATCCACAGGCCTCATTATCACTGAAGGAACTTAGGTTGGGCTGTCACTCTCTTTGACTAAGCCACAGTGTTTGCTAGGCAGTACACTGCATTACAAGGTCATTGCCAAGGAGTGCACATTTACATTTTCTTGGTTTGCCCTGGTATTTCACATGGAGTTACTTTGACCAGTATGTAGTAACCAGGGTTACTTTTTCCATCCGTAAATAAGGTAAATGTATGAATGGAGCTCTTAAAATATTCACAGCTTTCAAAGTGATTTTTTTCTATATAATTTTTACTTTCTATTTACATAAAATTTCTCTGAATGTGTTTCCATCTCACAGGTATTAATGTATCTTAGGGTGAAATGAAGCCAGATAATCATTGGTGTTTTCAAAAATTACCCTTGATACTGTTCCCTCCACATAGAAAATATTCTCCTGTTTAGTCCCATCCATTCTTAAGACTCAAGCTTTCTGTCACATCTTAATCTATCTTTCCTTCCCTAAACTAAAAGTAAACTCTTCTTATTCTGGGTCCCAGTGCATTCTGTTTATATAATTCTCTAATTCACCTTCTGACTTGTGATATAGATGACCTTTTAACAGGTTATATGATATTTATCTCCATCAAAGTATCTTAGTTATCAGTAAATCTGTGTGGAATTGGATTGTTAGTAAGCGAATCCACATTTCCATGATCTGAAATGGCTTTCATAAAGATATTTCCTGCTAAACTGGGAAGAACAACCTTAAAAATCCAAGGTATTATCATGATGAACATTGATTTCCAACAGCATTTAGAGAATCTTTGTGAGTTTGAGCCAAACTGTCGACAATTGCCAGGAAGCAAAATCTCAACGAGGTGAGAAAATGTTCTGGAGAATGTCAGTTTTGCAACTATTTTACATGGTACAGTCAAAAGAGGAAGTGTAAAAGGGTTTCATGAAACTGGTGATAGATGAGGGAGGCAGGAGGCAGCAAAGAACCTCTGGGGTTGGGTAGACACAAGCATGTGTCAATCATTTGATCACTTGTGTGTATCACTGAGGGGAATTGATAGACCACAAATCCCCTCATTGTTACTGTTATCATTAATCCATGATCACAATACCTTTGATATTCCAAAGGTATGTTATCTTAGGTGCAAAAAGACAACAGGCAGGTTCAGTTATGGTAAAGATTGACCTTTGTGAGGGAAAAATACTGGCTTAGGACAAGACTACACACCAAGACCTGCTTTTACTTAGAAAGTTTTAACTTCAGTGTGGTTCCTTTAGGTCTCTGGGTTTGTAAGGCTGCCACACTGCCACGCAGCCTTCCCCTGAGCTTGTTTGGTTTTGTGTGTGGCCCCTTTTCTTCCACACTATATTTATAAAATGAAAAATACATTCCTAAGCCTCTATATCTCTGCTATTAACAAGAGCTATTTAGTAAAAGACTGAAGTAGTTTCTTCATACAACAATCTAAAAAAATATTTCTGACTTTGGAGTTCTTTGAAAACAAAGTTTAAGTTCACTTAATCTTATGCCTTTTAACTTTGTACCTTTAGTACAAAGTTATCTAGAACAATGCATTTTAGAATTATACTTAGCAACTACTGGAATAAATTAATAAATTGACTTTTCCCATATTATATATATAGTAATTGATAAATAATTTTGGTCTAGCATCTATTTTTAGCTTCTTCAACTTTGGGGGAAGAAGTAAATATCCCTCAATAATCCTTAGATTCAGTTTAGATTACTTTGACCATGAGATAATACATACACATATTTTTAAAGTCCTTCGGATACTGTGTCCACATACCTTAGCTGATTTTATTAATAATCCTGACAACTTAGATCAAGGAAAAATTCCTTTTCTTTGTATATAATATGCATGATATAAATTGATTCCCTGGAGAAGAATGTTGTTTAAAATAGCTTTGGACAGCAAAAATTACCCTGGAGTGCACTTGCTTGTTTCACAGTTATCTCCTAAGTACTACAGTCGAAATGGACTATCCTTCCAGTCCCCATTCAGCCTTTATCCATTGTATTGTTAGGACTTTTCCTTGGTCTGCTATTTGCACAATATTTGAAAATAATTTAAATTTATATATATGGTTATTTAATATGATAATTTTTGCAGATTAAGGGCAGCAGATCTATTTAAAAACAACTTTTTAAATAGTTGTTTAGTCATCAAGAAAACTCTTTTTAAACACTAAGATTTTTCTAGATTGTTGCACCTCTAATCATGACGTCCAATTATATGACCCTTAATCACAATAAACTTTCTTTTATACACCTTTTCTAAGCAAGTATATATATTTTTTGATTCTCTGTTTTGGGGTTCTTTACTCTTATTTTACATTATATTGATTGGATTAGATATAAATAGCCAGTTTAGAAGTTACTCATGGTCTTGAAAGTCAGTCCTTCTTAATTTATAAGTTGCCTATTAAATTCTCTATTACTTTAAAATTCTCTATTATATTTCTGTCTGTCATCGGGGACAAAACTAATTTAGGTTCTTTACTCATTTTAACTAATTAGCTCCTTAAACCAATAATGTAAGGATAAATATTAGCCTCCTTTTGCACATGAGAACACTGAGCCCCAGGGAAGTTAAGCAACATGCCATAGGTTTCACAGCTCAGGAAAGGTAGAGCCAGGATTAAAAGTCTGTACAGGCTGGTGTGGGAAACCAAGCTTTCTATCACTACATTACACACCCTCTCATTTGGAAGAAATCTGAAGGAGACCTAGAGAGGTCCCCAACTTTGCGACTACTTCTATAGTCAGAGTAAAAACTGTTAGTTGTCATGTAGAGAACAGCAAAGTTAGTTCATTGTGTGGGGACTGAGGGATCAGTAACAGTAAGTGTGTAACTTCTACCAACCAGCGTTGTCTCTTGTTTCCATAACTCGCATCCATCACACACAAAATATTAATTAACACAAGTCATGGATGATTAAATATTTGCAACTTTGGAGGATAATTGGAAATCTTCAGTACCTGGAATGCTTCTTTCACGTAGGACTTTATTAACAACAACAACAAAAATAGTTTGGCTAAGCCTACTGTCTCAAGTAGGACTAGAAACTGTTAGTCATGAAGTTAAATTAGGAAATAGTTCATATATGGGTGAGCAATAAGTAATAAGAGCTAATGTCAGTTTCTAGTTCACTTTATTAACCATTACTCTTCATGCAATTGTCTGTTTTTTGTGTTTGCTCAAGGTTTTATTTTTCCTGTGATTTATATGTGTTCTCATTCAACTCATTGAATTCTGAAAAATTCACTTGATTCAGAACATTTGAAGTTAATTACAGTAATTTCTTATTTTTTCTTTTTATTTTCTTATTCTTTTGTTCAACAGATATGTGCACCCATTTAATGGATGTCTTCAATATTTTTAACTGTGTGTCTACCCTAGAAATTTCTCTTCATTCTCTTTACTTGCTCCCTTTTATGGTTACCCTCTCTGTTTTGTATGCTTTCTCTCTGCCAGGATCAGCATTTACTGTTACATTAATTGGTGGGTGTTTTCATTGTCCTTGGTTGAGAAGAAAAATTGTGATTTGAAATGTCTTCATTTTATGCAGTGCCAGAACATTTTTGGGGTAACACAGTTAAACAACTTTTTATTAAACCATTTTTAAACCACTATCATATAGTATAAATGAACAATTTATATTTTAAATTTTTCATGCATATACCAAATGCAAGCTAAGAAAAAGAAACAGTATTTTCAACTTCCCATTGAACACCATTATTCAGAGAACTGAAAAGGTTATTATGGAAAAACTTCTTAGAATATATATATATATATATATATATAATTAGAAAATTACTAAGCAAAGTTATTATTCTATTTCAGTTTTTACCTTTTGCAAATAAACTTTCCTTAAAAGATGTGTAGAATATGAATTTTTCAAAATCTATATTTTCTGTAAAATAAGAATATTTTACAAGGAAATATGGATGCCTATAATATGTACCAAAGACTTTATACAGTGTCTCATTTGATCTTTATAATAATATGATCTTGGAGAAAAGGAGAGAATTAAGGTCTTTGGATTATTAGTAAGAAAAAGAAAAAAATATATAAAGAATAGAAAACTAGCCCTGACCAGTGTGGCTCAGTTGGTTGGATGTAGTTCTGCAAGGTGAAGGTTTGCCAGTTTAATTCCCAGTCAGAGCACATGCCTGGGTCGTGGGTTCTGTCCCTGGTCATGATGCATATAAGAGGCAGCTGATGGATATTTCTCTACCTCTCTTCCTCCTCCTTCCCCTCTCTCTAGAAGTGAATAAATAAAATCTAGGAAAAAAAAAGAGAAAAGAATAGGTAACTAGAAGGAAAAAGACCTAGGAGCTAGTGAATACAGCAATAAATGCTTTGTTAACTTTGATTATATCCATTTGTTTTTAACTGCAAATAGTCAATTGTTCTCTCATACTTTTTGGCATTGTAAAATTGTGTGATTCTCAAAACCAGTGATTCTCAGAATGAAAGTTTGTGACAAATTAACCACATGAAACAGAAAATATCTGCCAATCACAAATTATATACTTTATCTAATTAAAACAAAGGTTTCAATGGGTTTTTATTGCAGTCAGGTTATTTATTAATTTTTTTGGCTTCCTATAGGAATTGCTAAAGGCATTAGGAAGAAGCTAAAATTACTAAAGAATAATACAGTTGAAAGAAAATAAAAGACCCAAGTTGTCATGAAAATATTTAAAGGTTAAATAGGAAATTAGTTCAGATTACTCTTTTTAGGGTAAAAAAAAGATATTAAAGAACTTTATTATTGGAATAGAAATGACAGCCACTCTAGAGGTAAAAGTAGGAATGGAAAGATTAAAGCAAACAGTTGAATTTAACACTGGTAATTAAGCATTATCTTTAACAAACATAAATTTTAGATAGATAATACAAATATTTTAGGGATATATTTAGTAAATAATCCTGTGTATATTAGATAGGATGGGAAATCAGAGTTCTCCTAAGAGTCTAACTAAAATAGAAGCCTGTCTAGCAATGAGTTCTGTGCTTGATTACAAAACTTATTTCTAATATTGCAGAAGGTATAACAATAAAGAACCACTTTACCAAGATAGAAAAAAAAATTTCCAGTTAATTGCTTGTGGCTAATACTTAAAATTATGTACAAAAATTTTATACTGTCATACCTAAAACATATATAAAATTGTATTATTTAAATGTAAATTATGAATGTTTTTATCTTTAATATTTTCCTTGATAATAAGGTACTATATTGTGTTTCTTTAATTACAGACAAAAGGTTCTCAAACCATAACACCTTCTGGCAGCCAGAAAAAAGTTAAGAGAACTCTTCCAAACCCACCTCCTGAGGAGACCTCAACAGGAACTCAGTCGACTTACAGCACAATGGGCACTGTTTCTAGAAGAAGGATCTGCAGAACCAACACAATGGCACGAGCCAAGATTCTCCAGGATATAGACAGAGAACTTGACCTTGTAGAGAGGGAATCTGCAAAACTTAGAAAGAAACAAGCAGAACTTGATGAGGAGGAAAAGGAGATTGACGCGAAGTTACGGTATCTGGAAATGGGAATTAACAGGAGGAAAGAGGCATTGTTAAAGGAGAGAGAAAAGAGAGAGCGAGCCTACCTCCAGGGAGTAGCCGAGGATCGAGATTACATGTCTGACAGTGAGGTGAGCAGCACCAGACCAACCCGAATAGAAAGTCAGCATGGAATAGAGCGACCCAGAACTGCTCCGCAAACAGAATTCAGCCAGTTTATCCCCCCGCAGACCCAAACAGAATCTCAACTGGTTCCTCCCACGAGTCCTTATACACAGTACCAATACTCTTCCCCTGCTCTTCCTACCCAAGCACCTACCCCATACACCCAACAATCCCATTTTGAGCAACAAACTCTGTACCACCAGCAGGTTTCACCTTATCAGACCCAGCCAACATTCCAAGCTGTGGCAACAATGTCCTTCACACCTCAGGCTCAACCTACACCAACCCCACAACCTTCTTATCAGTTACCATCACAGATGATGGTGATACAACAAAAGCCACGGCAAACTACATTATATTTGGAGCCCAAGATAACTTCGAACTATGAGGTGATTCGCAACCAACCCCTGATGATAGCACCTGTTTCTACTGATAATACATATGCTGTTTCCCATCTTGGTAGTAAATACAATAGCTTAGACTTGAGAATAGGTTTGGAGGAGAGGAGTAGCATGGCGAGCAGTCCGATATCAAGCATATCTGCAGATTCTTTTTATGCAGATATTGACCATCATACTTCACGAAATTTTGTCCTAATTGATGACATTGGAGAGATTACCAAAGGAACAGCAGCATTAACCACTGCATTTAGTCTTCATGAAAAGGATCTGTCAAAAACAGACCGTCTCCTTAGGACCACCGAAACACGGAGGTCTCAAGAAGTGACAGATTTCCTAGCACCATTACAGACTTCCTCCAGATTGCACAGTTATGTGAAAGCAGAGGATGATCCAATGGAGGACCCTTATGAGTTAAAGCTTCTGAAACATCAGATTAAACAAGAATTCCGAAGAGGGGCAGAGAGCTTAGATCATCTTGCTGGTCTTTCCCATTATTACCATGCTGATACTAGCTACAGACATTTTCCAAAATCTGAAAAGTACAGCATTAGTAGACTCACACTTGAAAAACAAGCAGCAAAACAACTACCAGCAGCCATACTTTATCAAAAGCAGTCAAAGCATAAGAAATCACTGATTGACCCTAAAATGTCAAAATTTTCACCTATTCAAGAAAGTAGAGACCTTGAACCTGATTATTCAAGCTATATGACTTCTAGCACTTCATCTGTTGGTGGAATTTCTTCCAGAGCAAGACTTCTTCAAGATGATATCACTTTTGGCCTCAGAAAAAATATTACTGACCAACAAAAATTTATGGGATCATCTCTAGGCACAGGACTGGGCACCTTAGGAAATACCATACGGTCAGCTCTGCAGGATGAAGCAGATAAGCCATACAGTAGTGGGAGCAGGTCCAGACCTTCTTCCAGACCTTCTTCTGTTTATGGACTTGATTTGTCAATCAAAAGAGATTCTTCCAGCTCTTCCCTAAGACTGAAAGCTCAAGAGGCCGAAGCTCTAGATGTTTCCTTTGGTCATGCATCACCCTCTGGCAGAACTAAGCCTACCAGTTTGCCTATTAGCCAGAGTAGAGGAAGAATTCCAATTGTGGCCCAGAATTCTGAAGAAGAAAGTCCACTCAGCCCTGTTGGCCAGCCAATGGGAATGGCAAGGGCTGCAGCTGGACCGCTGCCACCAATATCTGCAGACACCAGAGATCAGTTTGGATCCAGTCACTCACTGCCTGAAGTTCAGCAACACATGAGAGAAGAATCACGGACTCGAGGCTATGACCGTGATATAGCATTCATCATGGATGACTTCCAACATGCCATGTCAGACAGCGAAGGTAAATTGGGCCTCAGACTACCTTGTTACTCTCAAAACTCAAACTCTTCTTTTTCTGCATGTTTAATTTTCCTTCTCCAAGGATATATTCTACTTTTCTTTGTTTATGTTTTGCATGTTCACTTCAATTTTATTTCTTGTAAATGGAAATTTTATCCTGTGTACAGATTTTGTAGCATGCTTTTCTTTCTTTCTTTTTAGTTTATTATTTTATCATTGTTTCTTCATTGCTTGATTTGTTTGATGTCTACTTTTCCAAAACCATTAAAATAATTATGTCAATAAAATATGGTCATTCTTTAAATCCATAGTTGAAAGTTTGTCATTGTATAGTTTTGTGTTAAATGCATTTTTAACGTTGCTGGTCAGTTTCTTTCAGTTTTTTAAATTATTAAGGTTTAGAGCCATTAAGTACTATCTGCTAGACTTTGTAATAGAAAGTTATTTATGCAGTTTTTGTGAGATCAGTATTTATTAATTCAGAGAATGTTCTCTTTTGAGAATTTTTGGACAAGTCCCTGATATTAGCATAATGTCAAGCTTTATTACTCTACTTAAATAAAAGTTTTGTATTTTATCCTTCTCATTATGAATACCATAATTGACAAATTTGTACTTTTGCATTGTATACTAGAAAACTTAACACACAAAAAAAGATATTGACAATAAATAATCTTATCAGTGTGTATAAAGTGTTTTTTAGATTTAAAATTCAGGGTTTTTTACAACGCTTTTATAAGTCTAGATGTTTGGGACTGATGCTACTCCAGGTGCACCTGTTTGGCCATTTCCCTGACATTGCTTTTTACATCATCCCTTTTGTCATTCTAAATTATTTTGCAAGTTTTTTTTTGTTTTGAATAAGTGATTTTACACAGCTAAAAACAGGCTTATGGTATTTTTGTTGTTACTGTTTAATCATATAGAACCATAAATATTTTTTAAAATTATCTAGCCAAAGGTCAATTTTGAAGATGAGGGTGGAGGGGCACAGAGATATAAAGAGTCTTGACCTTGCCGAGAGGACTCATGCCCCTGGCTGGAACTTTTTTGTTATTGCTATTTCCCTCCTTTGTGGTTTACATGAATGTAAGTGTGGTTTGAGTTCTGGAAATGAAATATTTCTGATCAAATAAAAGCATATTACTTCATGGTTTAGAGACTGCAAAGCACTATGCTAATATGAATATCTCCCCTTTTATTATTTTTAAATATATTTTATTATTTATGCTATTAGATTTATCCCATTTTTTTCTCCCCTTTATTCCCCTCTACCCTGTACCCCCCTCCCACTGTCATTTCCCCACCTCAGTTCATGTCCATATGTCATAAATGTAAATTCTTTGGCTTCTCCATTTCCCATGCTATTCTGAACCTCACCCTATTTTGTACCTACCATTTATGCTTCTTATTCCCTGTACCCTTTCCCCCATTCTCCCCATCCCCTTCCCCACTGATAACCCTCCGTGTGATCTCCATTTCTGTGTTTCTGTTCCTGCTCTGGTTGTTTGCTTTATTCATTTTTGTTTTTGTTTGTTTTTTTAGGTTTGGTGGTTGATAGTTGTGAATTCATTGTCATTTTACTGTTTGTATTTTTTATCTTCTTTTTTTTTAGATAAGTACCTTTAACATTTCATAAAATACAAGCTTGATGATGATGAACTTCTTTAACTTGACCTTATCTGGGAAGCACTTTATCTGCCCTTCCATTATAAATGATAGCTTTGCTGGATAGAATAATCTTGGATGTAGGTCCTTGCCTTTCATGACTTTGAATACTTCTTTCCAGCCCCTTCTTGCCTGTAAGGTTTCTTTTATGAGATCAGCTGACAGTCTTATGGGCACTCCTTTGTAGGTAACTGTCTTCTTTTCACTTACTGCTTTTAAGTTTCTCTCCTTATCTTTAATCTTAGGTAACTTAATTATCCCTTGAGGACTCACAGGAATGTATGTCTTCATGAAAGGCATTTTCTTTCTACTTCTGTATGTAGGCACCAATATGATTATAGAAGTTCAATCTAGATTTGAAAAGGACTAAAGTAATAACTGGATATGGAGGACAAGCTGCTTTTCCTAGTGAAATCTTTACACCTAATCATGTTCTGATGTTTTCTTCTCTACTGACTATTGGAATGACCATTTTTATTGATAATTAGTCACAAATGAAACACTGTTCACTTATTTAGCCATTTGTTTTAATGCATCTACATAGTTAAACAAGAGTTATGCTATCACATGGAAACAATATTTTTTCTTTACTTTTCTCACAATCAATATTTTACACACATTTCATAAATATAAAACTGCTAAAAATAAAAGACTTTTTAATATTCTTATCCATAAAATCACAAAACAAAATCTCTAACAGGTCTGTGGCATGACTAAACACCCAAAGGCTGTGTGTCCATGATGAACACACATGTGGAGATAATTTGACAAATTCATTTACTCAACACAGATGTTAATATGGTGCCAAACATACACATAGATATTTCCAGATTCCCAAATGTGACATTTATTTATATAGAATCAAATAAAATAATTGAATGTTTTATTTCATTTTTATATGTTTGAATGACGTGCACTCGCAATCATCAAGGACTGTAAGAAAAAACCTGATTTGATAAAGTAGATGATGAGACATCATGCAGTGTATGAAATTATGAAGTGTTTAAATATATCAAAGAGATTAAACAATTAAAATAAGTTTAAACACACTAAAGTATATTTAAGAATTAAGGAGACAAAACATTTATATAGATGGTGACAGAGAATTAGGCAAAGGACTACTATAACAAATTAATTTACCTGTGTAATATTATGTGTGAATTGTAGTGATTATCTTTAAAAGTTGTATGTTTTAAAATCTTACATATTGTCTTTGCTTTTGTATCACAAAGCATATTACTTTTCTTCTGGTGAACAATAGCCTGCTTTTCTTTTGAAATCCAGGATTCCTGGAGTAATTAAGGGAAAGAGTAGAAAATATTTCTTTCCAATCATATGACATATGTATGAACCCATGAAAGATTAAGGATATTTAAATTTCTTTTTTACCAAGAATGCTATATCTGTATTTGAATGATTCTAAGGTAATTTTGAAAAAGCATAACATTTCAACAGGCTATTTGGTATCATGTAGACAAAACGAATCTAAATGATTCAGGTTTCTTGTTGTGAACTTTCTTTGAATACAATCATACTCTAGGTTAGAGACCATCAGATGTTTTTCAAATGTGTTGCATATGACTCTGGTTAATTTTGAAACAGCTCACTTGATGTAAAATCTAGTATGCATAATTTATGTTGTTTAATATTTATGGCCATCAGGTTGAAGTTCACTACTTGATATTCATGTATGGTTGAGTCAGTAGAAAGCTGGAGGCTTTCCCCTAGAGCAGATTGGAAGGAAGCCAAATTAGAAACAGCCAAGTAATACTTATTCTTACAACCACAAATATTGTATTGAAAACATTATTTCAAAGTGTGCTCTATGCAAGAAAAAAATACATTCAGTTTTTAAATATATATATATACACACATCAATTTGTGATACTGAATAGAATTAAACTTCATGTAACTATTGGCTATGAATAATGCAAGATTCCAAAATAGCTTACTTGTATTTTACATTTAAGAATTCAAGAAAATATCAGTTTAAAAAAAGGGGGATATTAATCTCTAGTTTAAACTAATCATTTAAACTAATTTGGAAAATGTTATTATTATAGAATTTAATTTTTAAAGTGCAGATATACCATGGAAGATCAGACAATTGTAGTTATAAACAATTAGCATTTACATCTAACTTACTGTAATGATGAAGACAGAATTTAATATAAAAACAAATTTATTCAATCTGGTTTTTCTTGGTTGGGTCCATAAATTCCTAAGCAAAGTATGGTAGATATCCGTAGTCACATGTAGAATTATTATATGAAATGTCAGACAAAGTGTATAGTTAAAATTGGAAATAAATTGACAAAATTTGATCAGGTTAAGATCCTACTTTATTTGTGTAAACACAGCTAAGGAACGTATTTTAAAGGATTGTATTTCAAATGCAATAAGAATTATATATTGAAGTAAAATCATGTACTATGTTATCCAAGATATTTATTTATTAAATCAGTATAGATTATTTTTTCATAATAAATATATATAAGAAGTGAAGTAAAATAGTGTTGTTGGGATAATCTAATAACATTTTAGACTGATGATTAAGTAATGGATTTGTTTTGTATTTATCAAATTTTATTACACTAAATATTTTTCATAAATTTAGTTAGTTTATATCTATTTAAAACTATGAAAAGCCATAATAAATAGGAAGTAGATTCTGAGAAATGATTGTATAACTATTAATGAGATTGAAGTGACAATAAATAAATAAATATTAAATAAATTTAATGGAATTTTAAATTATTAAATAGTAAATAAATTGTTATAATAAGTTAAATATTTACTTATTTATTATTTTTGTGTGAGCATAAATTTTATTTCTCCGGTACAAATACCCTTGAGTTCAATTCCTCAGTGGTGTAGTAATCTGGTGTTTAATTTTTATTTGTTGGTTTTTCTTAAATTTATTTGTATTTTTTAATTGTTGTTCAAGTACAGTTATCTCCATTTTCCCTCCACCACTCCCCTTTAAATGTGCCCATTATAAATATGATATTAACTTCTTTCTCTAGTTGATGACTAATTTTCTGTTTTATTCACTTCCAAAATTTTACTGAATATAATGGCATTTCTAAGGCATTGTTTTTAGTATTGAGGCAGGAAATGTAGAAGATATGAGTCTTGCCCTCAAGCAGCTTAGATCTAATAAGGGAGGTAAGACAAGCATGTACGACCACAAATCAGGTATGTACCATTGTATTTCCTCAAATCTAAGACTGACTAAGTTATGATATGTTTTCCATCACTTGGCATTTACTGGGAAGAAATGTGGTGGTTAATCACTACCACTGACCAAGATCACAGGAGGTAGTTAGAGGTAAGTAGTGATGTATATGCTGTGGGTCTGCCAGCCCTGCTAGCAAAGAAATGATAAACATTGCCTTTAAACAAAGTTTGGGAAGAAAATTGCCTTAAAAAAGTTTTTGGAAGAAAGAAACGACAATCAGATGCAAACGTAAAAAAGAAAGCTGTAATGTGCTAGCATCAACGGTGTGGCGCTGTAGAAGCTAGACTTTCCAGAAAGTATAGGTTGATGTCATCATCAACTAGTCTCTCACGATGAACCCTTGAAAAAGTTGCTCCATCTGCCATTTAGGAAGCAACAATGTATTGCCAGTGACTATTAATTAAGGATCCTTTTACCAAGAATAAAACTTGATATGTATAAAGTCAAATTCTATATATTAGGTAAAAATAGAATCTTTGATCACTAAATAATAGCTTTACAAACTTTGGAAGTCCTAAGAACTGAAGTAATTATGTACTTAAACGTGGTACATAATTACTTCAAAAAAGTATGTCATGTTAAAATGTCAACTTATGTCACATAAATACTAAAGGGAGTCAATAAACTCTTCAATCTAATTTCTAAATCTCACAGAAAATAATTGTTTAATTTTTAATAAGAAACTCTAAATGATATATATTTAATATCAGTCTACCAGATGATTATAGCATACATGTTCCTAGCAATAATACCTGGAATCATCTTAGAAATAATTTTTTCATTTATTTATGAATATTGTAAAAACACCATATTTTCTAAAACTATTCACTTAATATTCAAAGCCATCAGCTATGTCTATACAAAAACTGGTTTGTTGTGATAGTGGGAAAATGACAGGATCTTCTGTATTCAAGGAATACATTTTCCCAAGACTAGTGGTGGGTGGTGGGCAGAGGGAGCAGGAACTAATGGACTGAGGTTCAGTAGAATAACTTCTGTGGAATATTCACTTGTTCATTTATTTATTTTAATCACTACTTAAATTTCTTTTTTATCCTGATTTAAAACTTTAATTTTGTTTTATTTTGCTCTGAGAGGTTGAACAGGTATGTACATGATATTTTTTAGGTTATTCTGTGGTACAGATTTTTTAAACAATGTTGGAGATGATTACTCTCATCCCATTGGGAGTTGTGTTTGAAAGGCATGGATGGTTAATAGCCTGGAGCATGCTGGTACTTTAGGACATCTACTGTACTCTATCATTTGTGTTAGTCGGGATTGCAATATTTGATATTTCCTTGGTCTCCAAAGCTTATCACCTGCGCCGTGAAGAAACAGATTGGTTTGACAAACCCAGGGACTCTCGTTTGGAAAATGGACATGGTCTGGACCGAAAACTGCCAGAAAGATTGGTGCACTCTAGACCACTCAGTCAACACCAAGAGCAGGTAAGTGCTATATCGGGCAATCTCTTAGATTTATATAACTCCAAAAAAATTCACCCAAAAATGGTCTCAAAATCCTAAATTGCATGAAATTTCTCAGTCAAGTTCACAAATTTAAAGTAGCAAGTACCTTACTGTATCAGCCACACCTGACATTGCAGCATAGTTGTGATGCCTCTGCCAGGAAAGTTGAGTGATTTAGTCGTCCAGCATTTAACACTGGTACATCATACCCAACACTGCTGTGCAAGGGGAATACATAAAACTCTTCAAGCACTTACAGACTATTAGGTGAAATAGATTTGGGTGCTTTCCGTGCTTTCAATAACAGTGTGTTCAAGTGTTATGAGTAGCAAATAAGAGGATGACCAACCAAGGCAGCTAGGGTCAGGGAAACCTTCCCTAGGGCGAAAAGAGAAACATTTTAAAGTCTATTAAATGGAAGTGTTTTATATGTATTTTTGGATTTTATCATCAGAACTTACATAAAGTAGGTGTTATTAATTATCTATTTATAGATGGAGAAACTAAAACTTAAAGGTAAATTTCACAATTAGATAAATATGATTCCAAAGTGAACTTACTCACTTTAGAACAAGTGAGGTGATACTTGGGTTGAGTTATGGGAGATAATGCAGGAGTTCAACAGTTAGATAATGTGAGAAAGATTTCTCTGGTAAGCCAAGTGGCCTTCAATAATTGTCTTAAAAGTTCAGATATTTGTAGGGTGTTACTCATAATCTCTAATACAATCACAAATGAGATAGATACTTTACAAACAATAACTACTAAATCATCTGATTACTGATTCATTGGTATAGAAGACAAGTATATTTTCAATAACAAAAAACAACCATATGCAATTACTATCACTTATTTTGGTGTTTGTCACATTAAGATATAAAAGATATTTGGATGGATAATAAGTATTGTCTATAAGATAATATCTGTATGCTTAGATTTGGTTTCTTCCTAAGTAAATTCAGTTTTCATGGACAAATTTCTAGCTGTTAAATAGAATTTTCTTTTCTCAGAATTTTGTTGTGATTTTTTTTCTATATGGTATTACATTTTCAAGAAATCTTGGGATTCTTCTCTATGCATTGCAAATACATATATTTTTTTAGTTTTTGGTATCTTTAATGAGTTTTTGGTTTAAGATGACGTTACCTCTATACACATGTTGATAAATTTCCATTTCTTTTTCACTTCATTTTAAGGTATCATATTATCGAATGATACTTTCCTTAGCTAACCTTGTTCTTATTTTTAAGTATATTTTATTGATTATGCTATTATAGCTTTCCCATTTTTTTTTCTCCCCTTTATTCCACCTCTGCCCTGAATTCCCTGCCCTCCAGCATTTCAGCCTCCCCCTTAGTTCATGTCCATGGGTTGTACATATAAGTTCTTTGGCTTCTCTGTTTCGTATACTACTCTTAACCTCCCCCATCTGTTTTATGCCTACCAATTATGCTTCTTATTCCCCGTACGTTTGCCCCGTCTCTTTCCCTCTCCTTCCCCACTGATAACTCTCCATGTAATCTCCGTTTCTCTGGTTCTGTTCCTGTTCTAGTTGTTTGCTTAGTTTTGTTTTTGTTTTTTAGGTTCACTTGTTGATAGTTACGAGTTTATTGTCATTATACTGTTCACAGTTTTTGATCTTCTATTGTATTTCAATCTCATCAAATAGATCTTGCTGGGGAGTAAGCAATATTAATAAAATTATCCTGCACATGTTTTTAAAATGTGAATTTACATGTTTTTGTCTACAACTACTAAAATAATAAATTTGCAAGCTGAAAATAACTTCATGGAATGTATTTTAAGAATCTCTTTGTAATTTCTTCTTATGCCTTACCTACCTCATTTTTTTTAAAGTTTAACATTTCCCACAAACCAAGATCAAGTCACTGAAAACAAAAATTCTTTAGGTAACCCTAATAAGATGAATTCTGTAAACTGGAGAGCTAAAAAAACAATGGCTTCCATATAGTTATTTCCCAACACTACTCTCTTCATGTATACTCAGAGAAGTCTTGTCCAATTTATTTATTCAACACGTATTCTTTGAGGATGCATTTTAAAGTAATCTGTCTCTACCTCAAAAACATCTCTAAGTATTCTGTCTGGATAAAGCATTAATATCCCTAGTGATACTTTTGTTCCTAATGGTCTGTTGCTGACATCTACATATTTATGAATTCAATTCACTGAGAATGTAGTGCATCATGTTTAAACAGTATAATTAGAGATCTGTATAATCCCCAAATTTAAGAATTATTTAATGAATTTCTTGTGGTTTTTAATAAAGTAGAAAATGTAAAAATCTATGTTTGAACTATATGTAGGTAAATGTAATAGAGCGAAGTGTACTTTCTTGCTAAAAGTTACATTTTTATAATTTTTTACATTTTAATTTTGATATCTGACATGCACACAGAAAACTAGAAATGTAGTTATCAAAACTGCAAATGTATAGGATTATGAATTATTACAAAGTGAACAACCACACAGCTGCTGCACAGACCAGGAAAGGAAATGTCGCTTGCCCTCAGAAATCTCCCTGCCATGCCCCTTGCAGATGGTAATACTCAACTCCCCCCTAAACCACAAATATTTGTTGTATAACAATTATTTCTTTGTTTTTCTTTAAAATTTTTTTCAACATAGAAGCTACATGGAAGACAACATGTGTTTTGATTATATTTATATGAAGTTCAGAATATATGCCTTTTGCATTGATATTCATTATCAAATACTCTTTTTACTCATTTATTATAATTTGGTTGAGAGAAAATAGCAAAATATTCTTATATTACTTACTTCCTTGTATCTCTAATCATAAAAAGGTAATACTGAGCTCTGGGTACCAATAAACCCAGATGATTTTATTTTAAAACTTATGCATAACAAGAATTTATGCTCATAAAATGCTCTGGAGGAAAGAGTAATAAAACCAAATTGACTACTACAAATACTAATATATCTGCTTTTTACAATATTTTAGTATAACATATATTAGAGACATAAATCTTTTGAAATCTTTAGACTCAAAATTATATTAACTACAGAAATAAACCAAATCTGTAAATCTATATTATTTTCTTTAAAATATGTATACATACACATGTGCATTCATGTAGTGGAAATTCATCTCTGCCTTGTAAATTGAACAGGTTACCTGACCCCTTTTATATTTTTGTTAATTTTTCTCAGTCACTTCATCTACAAGTAGGACTGACACCCTTCACAGGGTGGTTATAAAGGTCAACACTTCTTTTCTGTTTGTTTTTTATAGGAAATGGGTCAACACTGCTTGACTAGTACAGAATGCCTCCACTCTCTGCACTAATGCCCACACTTGCTGCAATGCTCGTGGAACTGCTATAGTGACGTACATTAAGCCCCTCTGAAAGAGCCACCCTTTCTCTTGATTCTAGGCCTTTGAATGTCTAGTTTCCTCTACCTGAATGCTCTTCCTCCCGTCTTCCCTTGGCAAACTCTACATATCACTTATGTCTCCATGCATATACCCCATTTTACAAGAAGCCTTCCCTGATACTACCACTACCACCTCCCCACAAATCTGGGGCAACAACAGTACTGCATGCATTGTTTCAGAGCTGTGAGCTCTTAGCAGGGAGTCCCTGTTGCACCCACCACGTTATATACACAGGGTGTAGCACAGTGCATGGAATGCCAAGAGAACACTCTGTATATTGAATCTAACATGGGTAGTTTTTTCTTTTTCTTTTTTTTTATTTTTGTTCAAGTAGAATTGTCTCCAATTTTGTAAAGATTTTATTTATTTATTTTTAGAGAGAGGGGAAGAGAGGGAGAAAGAGAAGGAGGAAACATCAGTATATAATTGCCTTTCATGTACCCTCTTCCCAGCTGCATGAAATTTATTTTTACTAAATTTAGTGAAAAATGAAGATCTTTAAATGCAGACTAGGAGAGGGAGGAAGGAGAGAAGAGGAAGACAGGAAGGAGAAGAGCTGATATCATAGAAAGTAAGTAGGGCAGAGGAGACAGAGTAAGAGAAAATGGAGGAAGAGAGGTGGATAGGCAGAGGGAGACAGAAAAAGAGGACAGAAGCCAGAGAGGGTGAAAGAAGGAAAATGTATATTCTTAACTGTTATGGATATAAATGAGGTTTTCAATGGCTTACAAAGTTAGTATAAGTACAGATTATCTAGATTGACTGATTATACTAACCATAATATGTTTATAATCTTACCAACAATATTTTAGTCTTACTTTGTAGGATTCATATAATATTCCTAGACTTAACAGGATTTTCCTATTGTTTGGGGAGGGTTTTATATTTGTTAGATATTTGATTAAGCTTATTCTTTCCTGAAGGGAATAAAAGCTAAAGGCTTTTATTAAAGCTTACACTTTTTAAATATGTATTTCACTTTTAATATCTAGAATTCTAACAGTTTTACAGCTGGATTGACAGATTAAAACCACACAAGTATTCAAAGGAATCTTTCTACACCAAATGTATGTCTTTTTTGGTTCCAAATTCTATTTAATATTTTGGTACAATATTTCCTTGCACTTTTTAAACATACTCTGAAATGGGTAATACAAAATGTCTCTTCACTAAACTTTATTTCATTTGTAATTTTAGTCAACATTTTTCTAAGGTAATAAATACAAGATATTATACTAATAAAATCTTGCCAATATTTTCCACTATTTATATGTTTTATTATTTCACAAACCTCTTTTAAAAGCAAAGTTCCATAAAATCTAAAATATAGTTTGCATCCACTGATTTACTTTTACTTCATAAATCTCCCTTCACCAGGTAGAAACAGAGATAATGAGGCTTATGATATTTTCATACTCAAGTTTCAATAATGAGAATTGAAATTGCAGTCTTGAGACAATAGCTTTAAGTGTTGCTTCTCCTTCCTAAAGAATGTCAACAGTAAGTAAATGAGAAATAACACCATCAACAACAACCTTGGAATACAAAGAAGGCCTCAGAATGTATTAGAGTGAGCAAAGGTTTTATTTATACAGAATTAGTCTCAGCATCAGTATACACTGAAACTTCTAGTAAAGGTACTCAGCAAAAGGATAATTTGTCAATAAAACCAAAGCAACATAAATATAAAGTGATCTTACGATAGTGATAGAGATGTGGAATATGAGGATCTTCTCTGGCTTTTCTCCCCTAACTCCAAAACAAAATCAGCAGCTGTTAGTTTTCCTTTGCATGCTTTATGCACTGTTAATCACTGTTGACTATGTACTACTGTATTAACAGGCATCTTTTAGAATCTGTAGCATGTGCTTATTAATTTCTTAACTACAACAAATCAGCTAAAATTTTTGTATGACTATAATGAACTTAGAAACCAGTAATACAATGCGTGAGGACCCCCCAAAATGGAATTATATTCTGGAGGGCAGACACCTTGTCTTACAGGCTTCCCCACTAGGTAAGTGTCCTAGGAACCCATCTGTAATAGTGTACCAAGCTGGTGGTGTTGTGAGAGGCTGCATTCAGCCTCAGTGAATTTTTCTTTGAACACTCAGTGCATTTGCCCATTTCATGATGGGTGATTTGTGAGCACACCTGCCCACACCACACTGAGAGTTCAGCAGTTTTTGACCAAAAATGGCCTGACCCTGGCATCCCACTCTCGCTATTCACCCTATCTCTATCACCCTATGGTCACAAGTGACTGTTTTCTGTTTCCCCTGGTGAAAAAAGCCCTCAGAGGAAAGCGTTTTGCCAATGTGGAAGAGGTGAAACAAAAAAACAGCAAAAGCACTAAATGGCATCAAAATTGATGAGTTCAAAAACTGTTTTGAGAGGTAGAAAAGTCTTGATAGGTGTATTGCATCAAATGGAGAGTACTTTGAAGGTGGCGGAAGTTTAAACAGGTAAGGATAATTTTTTTATAAATATATTCCATTTGTTGATCTCACCTCATATTTTATAGTGTAAGATGCTTCAGTGGTGATCATTTCTGAAATTTTTATTACATTGTTAGTGATAGACTCAAATGTGTTTTTCTAAAAGGTCTGATTCTGCATGTTGCACTTTTAAGTGTCTTAATACAGATTTTTCACCTTGTCACATGTATGTTTAGATCATACAGATGAATGGGAAGACTGTGCACTACATCTTTCCTCATGCAAGGATAAAAATAACGAGAGACTCTAAGGATCACACAGTTTCAGGTAAAGAAAATCAAATAATCTAGTCCTTTTACTTATAATGTCATATATATATGATACACATATATGTATGTGTGTATATGTTTGGATTTCAATTTGGATGACTGACTAAACATTAGAAAATACCACCTTTTTGTTATAAATGTGTTTTGGAAAATTTCAAAATATAAGCAGGCTATATGTTTGAACACAAGAGAAAATAGAGTAATGGCATGGTCATTAATATGACAAATTACTGAATGGTACATGTTTAGATTATTATTTTCATTAACTGCATTTTAAAAAGTGTGCATGGCATTATAATGCTCCATAATTTTTGGTCTACTGAGTAATATGGTCACTGGTTTGGGACTATAAAACAGTTCCTTTCTTGCATAGGAAGAAAAAGCTATCTTGGATTCTTCAAAGGAGTAAATTCCTCTATACCTTGTGAATTTGAACATCATCAGTTATGCTGAGTTATTGGGTTTTTTGGATTTCTGTCCTTCTATAAACCAAATATTATGATGCAATTTTTAAATGCTTTATTTTGAAATAATGTTGGACTCTAAGAAAATTTAGACTCCTTGAAAATAGTACACTTAGTTCTCTTGCCCACCCTTTCCCCAATTTGCCTAAGGTTCACATCTGTGTAACCACAATGAGATGATCAAAATCAAGAAGTTAACTTTGCTCAGATACTATTAAAACACCAACAGGCCTTATCTAAATTTTGAGTTCCTTCACTCACCCACTAATTTTTTTTTCTTTTTCTAGTCCAGGGGCCAGTTCAGATCTCTCATGGCATTTAGTTTTCATACCACTTTCACCTCCTCCAGTCTGACAGTGTCTCAGTCTTCCTTTGTCTTTCATGACTTTGATGCTTTTGAAAGGAGACAGAATTATTACATTGCAAATAAAAAATTCTGTTATTTAAACCTGAGACAAAATATAAATTTATAAAAATTAATGGTATTTAATATATAAGTAGTAACTGTATTCTCATTCAAGTATTCTGTTTCATGACACTGTATATCAGGAGAAAATATCCATACTATATGTTGATATGTATATATATATGGATATACATGGGTATATGTTATAGGTGAAATATCAGCATGATTTATGAGCTAGAGGGGTTTTGTTTTTGTAGGACTGAGATAACAAAAAACAAAAAGAGGTATTTTTTTGGTATATTTCCTTGCAGATTTTAGACCATAGAGCATGTGGATATGGAACAGGTTTTGCTTTGAGCAATTTTTCTCTATTTTCATAGAGAATGAATCGATTAAGAGCGTAATGTTCTTTTCCTTTTAAGATTGGGTAATTCATCTTCTGCCAGAGACAGATAATTCAACCTTTTATGGTTCTATTGCATGCAGACTGTATTTTAACTACTGATGAAAATTCCAGGGGTGAATCTTAAACTGTTTTTGTAGAAAAAATTACTTGCTAGAAACTATTTCAGTTCCTTCCAGTTCATAAGATAAAACAATATACTACTTTGTAGCAATGCCAAAAATTATTTTTTACAACAGAAATCTTCAAACCATTATTCTCAGTCATTAGGACTATTATTATACTGTATCTATTTTTCTACTATATTATTATTTTTATACTATGTTAATAATTTCCTTAACCTTATTATATTTTGCCATTCATTACTTCACTTTACTCTCTTTTACTACAGTTAGGAAAAAGGTTTTCAAATATAAGAGTAACAAAAATAAGAGCTATTGATTTCTTGTAAGTATTGTAGTCTAAAAACTAGATCCAATTTTCTCCAGTATATAGATTTTGCAGAATGAAAAATATAGATTATTGTTTTGAACAACAAATTTACTAATAGCATACTATGTATTTCTCTGAATGCCCCTTTTTCTTTAGATATTTGCCTAAAATACTAATACAAATATTTTCCATTATATTTTCCCTGCATTGGTTACTACAGGGTAAATATAGTTCTCATGTGTCCTTAGGTCACATAAACCCAAGTTTTTTTAAAAAATTAGTATCGTTTTCAAATAAGGCTTTACTACTTTAAAAGGATTTAAATACATGCAAATGCAAGGCTACAGCCTGAAATGACAGTCCCTGATGAACAGTTTCTAGAAGTTCTACACTTAGAGGCAGGAAGCCCAGCATAGAGCATTCAGGCTCCTGGCTAATCTGGTTCATTTGCTTCTCAACCAAAAGCCTAATTGGATTGAGTAGATATTTGGTGATATTAAGGATTTACTCTTACTTTTTCTTCCTATGGTTACCATTTTATATTAATGTTTTCAATAAAAATTTAGAGGATATCATTTAGAGACGCATATTAAGATATTTAAAGATGAAATAATACCTTATCTGGGATTTGCTTCAAAATTACCTGTGTGGAGGATTGTGGAGAAATAGATCAAAGTTGACCATGATTTGATAACTGTTGGACCTGGGAAATTAACCACACTGGGTTAAATTATTGTCTAGTCACTACTATTTTATATGTATAAAGTTTTCTATAATAAAACATTTAATTTGTTTCTCAAGTTTATAGACATGAGAAACTTGTCCAGTTACTTTATCAATTGTGAAAAAGCTAATCTAAGCTAATAATTTAACTGCCTTTGTAAAACAAGATAAGGTTGTAAGCAAGGAAGGAGTGAAGAATAAAATATAGTAGTATGGTTATACTATTACATTTATCTGTGTGATTACTTGGGAAGTTACATAATGTCAAATCACTGGGCTATATACTTGAAACTAATATAATTTTTAGGTCAAGTATAACTGAAAATCTAAAAAAATCACTTAAAAGTAAGATAAGATAAGATAAAATAAGATAAGATATAGTATAGCTGGCTCTCCCAAACACAGAAGGACATGGTTATTAGTAAATGTTCATTTTTATTATATAAATCCATTGAAAGTACAAATACTGTATATCTTACATAATATTTTAATAAACCATTCTAATTGGATAGAGCCTTAAAATATTTCATAAGAATTATATAAAATTAGTATTCCTCTCAAAAAAGGGAAAACATTTTTATTTATTGGAACCAAAAATAATTTTAACATAAGTGACAGGAATAGAAAATGTTATTTTTTTTTGTCCTCCTCCGTGCTACTTAAAATATGAGCAAGGAACCTTCATGGTTCCCAAGATTTTCTCAGGGGGTCTACAAGGTTATAATTGTTTTCATAGTAATGCTAAGGCAGCATTTGCCTTTTGTACTCTCATTTTCTTGTGACTACACAGTTTATCAAAAGCAACACATTGTCTACAGAGTAGACATGAGAATTCAGCTGTCATATTTAGCTCAGAATTAAGATTTGTCACAATGTAAAACAATGTCACCCCTCTCATGTTTTATTTTTTAAGTCATTTATATTTAAAATGTGATTCATTTTAATATGGAATGAGTTTATTATTATTTTAATTCATTATCAACTATTTTGAATTTTTTGTTTTCACTTACAATACAGAATCTATATGTAGCTATAAATCACATAAACAAAAGCTCTTTAAGGCCCTCAGTACTATTAAAGAGTATAAATGGCTCCTTGAAGCCAAAATGTTTGAAAATCACCACTCTCAGGACATTTGAAAGAGAAGATTAAAATGTTATAAGTAAGCTCTTCTTTTCTCTGTAAAAAATTATACAACATTAATTATTTTGTAACCGTTTTTATAATTTATTAAATGCATTTTAATTTTTTTATTCACTAATACATGTTCATTGAACACTCTTAGTGTGATTTATGTTGTGTTGCTTGTTGGATTAGTAGAATGAATATAACAAACCCTTGTTCTGAAACTTCCTCATTATTTAGTAGAAGAATATGATACGTAAGTAATTATTAAAGTAAAATTTTAAGAACAACTGAGAGAAAGTGAAGGAATTGATAAAACTCTGTTGTTCATCTGTACATATGGATGTGTACCTGTGTGCACACATAAACAAATGCATCATTACTTATACTTTTGTAAGGAATGCAGACACGAATACATACATACACTTTTCTATTAAAGGGTCCACAAGTTTTAGAAAATACATCCTTTAACTTTTAACTGTAAACTTCAAAAATATAATTGTACATGGTGATCAACAACTCTACAAGGTTGTTTTTTTATTATTTTTTAGAGAGAGGGGAAGAGAGGGAGAGAAACACCAATGTGTGTGAGAGAAACATGAATGGGCTGCCTCTTGAACACCCTCAGTGGGGGACCTGGCCTGTGACCAAGACATGTGCTCTGTCTGGGGGTCAAACCAGCGACCCTTCTGTTCACAAGCCAGCACTTAATCCATGGAACCACACTACCCATGGTTGTGCAATGATTTTGAAAGTCTTTATTCAGCTAAGCTAAGGCAGCAAAATGGAGAGTACCGGTGATGAGTTTTAGAATTAGAAAGCTCTAGGTTGGAATTCAGCTCTATCACTTAAATTTTGAGAATATGTTTGTTCTGTGAGAGCAGTAAGGCCAGCTCTGTGTATCTCACATAATTGCAAAGGAACCTAGCACAGAATCTTGTACTTACTGTACATCTAACAAATATTACTTCCCCTTCTCTTAGAAATTATCAGAAAAAAATGTAATGCTTAGGAAATGAGTCTCTTTTATTTAGAATTCCATCTTATGCCTCGAAACACAGCTGTTTCCAACTAGCCAAAAAAATTATTCTGTTTTTAAAAAAGATATTGCTTTTGTATAGTTCCATGATGGGCTGGTTACATCTGCAAGGCTAGAAAGACTAATTAGCAAATGTAATATTGAAGAACATTTGAAATGTTTAGCTTCAAAAGGTAGCAATGTCTCCTATGGAAATAGTGGCTGATTTTCTAGCCCCCAACAGTTCACCGTCTTATTGGGCTTTTAGGAACAGGAGATGAATGTGTCAGATCTCAGTGGATATGAGTCAATAGCGATGCCACATCTGGGCAGCTCTTTTTATTATTTCTGTTTTAACATCTATAATGAGGTATACTGTACATTTAAATGTTCACATTGTCAGTGTACAAATCAATGACTTTTAGTAACTGTATGAAGTTGTACCACCATCACTGCAGTCTACAACACTGTTTTAGAACATTTCAGCCATTACAAAGCTCCCTTGAGCCTGCTAGCAGTATCAAGTTCCAGCATTGCTTGTTCAATCACAGGTGAGATTTACTTTCTGTTTCTGTAAGTTTGTCTTTTCCGAGCAGTTCACATAAAGTTAATCATGCAGTTTTGATGCCTGGCGCCTTTCACTTACTACAACTTTTGCAGGTTTATCTATTTGGAGCACACAGCAGTAGTTTGCTCTTTTATTGCTAAGTAATAATCCATTGCCTGTATACTATACATTTATTTATCCATTGGATTTTTCTGTTTTTAAAAGTTGCATACATAATTTAGATGTATGATATTTTTGCATGGTTTTCTAGAAGTGGAATTGTATGATAATTTCTTTTTCACTGTTCAAGAACTGTCAAATAGACTTTCAGTCAAGATGGAAGCGTAGATAAATATGGCTCTCCTCCTCACACAACCACAGCAGAAAAATCACAACTGAACTACAAAACAACATTCACCCAGAATCATCAGAAAATCAAATTGTGTGGAAGTCCAACAACCAAGAAATTAAATAAATCACATTTATCCAGATGGGTAGGAGGGGTGGAGACATGGAAATGCAGAACAAGCAGACCCATACCCATGTGTGGAGTATTAAAATCAGGAGGGTTACCTCCGGAGCAAGGGATCCCAGCCCCACATCAGTCCACCTAACCCAGGGTTCCAGTGCCAGGAAAATAAATCCTCATATCTTGTGGCTGTAAAAGCCAGTGGGGGTTGGGGTGGCAGAAGAAACTGCAGGATTCTCAGGTGTCCCCTCTTAAAGGGCTTGAAACAGACTTGGGATTTACACAGACTCACTCCCTCCAGGCTCTAGCAGTGGGGCAATAGCTGGAAGGGCACTAGTGGTATATGGGGAGAAACTAAAGTATCTGGCATAAAGGTGAGTGCCAGGGCACAGATTCCTCCCAGACAAAACACCAGAGGCCAAGCAGTAGCCATTGTCCCTATTCTGAGCCTTCTCCCACACAGAGACACAGAGCGACGACACCATATCTGACACTACATAAACCTGGTCCACGTGAGTTGTCCCGCCCTGGTGATTACCTAAGGCCATCCAGCTTATGGATGTGTTTTTCTATAATAGGCTACACTACTTTAAGATGGGGAGTCAAAGCATCTCTACCTAATAAGTAGAAAGAAACTACAAGGAGGCTGCCAAAATGAGAAAACAAAGAAATATGGCCCAAATGAAAGAGCAGAACAAAACTCCAGAAAAAGAACTAACCAAAATGGAAAGTAGCAATCTGTAAGATACAGAGTTCAAAATACTGGTTATTAGCATGCTCAAAGAACACATTGAGTACTTCAACAGCATAAAAAAGACCCTGGCATAAATGAAGTCTATAGTAAGTGAAATAAAGAGAAATGTATGGGGAATCAACAGTAAAGTGGGTGAATCTGAAAATCAAATCAATGATTTGGAACATAAGGAAGAAAACATTCAATCAGAACAGCAACAACAACAACAACAAAAAGGGATAAGGAACCTCTGGGACAACTTCAAACATACCAATATCCGAAACATAGGGATGCCAGAAGGAGAAGAGGAAGAGCAAGAAATTGAAAACTTATTTGAACAAATAATGAAAGAAAACTTCCCTAATTTGGCAAAGGAAATAGACATACAAATCCAAGAAGCACAGAGAATCCCAAACATGTTGTACCCAAAGAGGACCACACCAAGACACATCGTAATTAAAACGGCAAAGGTTAAATACAAAGAGAAAATCTTAAAAGCAGCGAGAAAAAAGCGGTTAGTTTCTTACAGGAAAGTTCCCATAAGACTGTTAGCTGATTTCTCAAAAGAAACTTTTCAGGCTAGAATGGACTGGCAAGAAGTATTCAAAGTGATGGAAAGATCTACTACCTAGATTACTGTATCCAGCAAAGGTATCATTTACAATGGAAGGGCAGACAAGGTAAAGCTAAAGGAATTTATCGTCACCATGCCATTATTATATAAAATGCTAAAGGGACTTATTTAGGATAAAGAAGATCAAAACTAAGAACATTAAAATGGCAATAAATCCACATCGACAATTGAATCTAAAAATGCAAACAAGCAGAACAGAAACAGATCATAAATATGGAGATCATTTGAAGGATTATCAATTTGGAGGGGGGGAGAATGGGGGAAAAGGTAGAGGGTGTAAGAAATACATATTGGTAGGTACAGAAGAGATAGGATGTTAAGAACAATATATGAATGGAGAGCCAAAGAACTTATATGCATGAACCATGGGTGTGAACTAAGGGGGCTGTTGCCAGAGGGTATTCAGGGTCCTGGGTAGAGGGAGGCAAAGGGAGAGAATTAAGACAACTGTAACATCATGATAAATATATTAAAAACTGTCAAATAACAATGTCCAAGGGGTCCACTTTCTCCTTATCACTGCCAACATTTGGTAGTCTGTCTTTTGGGGTGGATATGGATATATCTTGTTTTAACTTACATTTTCCTAATACTTATAAAGAACATACTTTAAAGTGGTTATAAGCAATATACATGTCTTCTTTGGTGAAATATCTATTCAGATCTTTTGCCCATTATTTATTTATTTGTCTTCTTAACAAGTTGTAAAACTTCTTTTATATTTTGGATATAAGTCCTTTATAAAGGTATATGATGTACATATATTTTCTTCAAGTCTGTCTTGTCTTTTTCTTTTCTTAAAGGTGAATTTAAAGAAAAAGTTTTGCATTTTAATGGAATCCAATTAATTGATATTTTTATAGACCATGTTGCTCTTAAGAGCATATTAAAAACAATCCCAAGGTCACAAGGATTTTCTCTTCTGTTTTATACCAGAACTTTTATACATTTAAATCTATGACCTGTATTACATTGATTATTATATATGTTATGAAGCAAGGTCCAAGTTCATTTTTTGAATCACAAATGGAGATCCAGTTGTGCAAGCACCTTTTATTAAAAACAAAAAATTCCCCATTGAATTGTTTTGGCCTCTTTGTCAAAATTAATCTACCATTACTACCAGAATTTGTTTCTGGGTTCTCAGCTCTGTTTTGTTTGACTGTATTCCTAATTTATTTCACCAGTATTACACTCTCTTACTTACTCTAGTTTTATATTAAGTTTTGAAATTTGGCAGTGTAAGTTTTCTAACTTTATTTTCCAAAATAATTTTGGTTCTTCTAGATCCTTTTACTTTTCATAAGATTTTAGTATTATCCTTCTGGGATTATGATAGGGCAGGGGTATCAAACTCATTTTCACTTGGGGCCACATCAGCTTTGCGGTTGCCTTCAAAGGGCCAAATGTAATTATAGGACTGTATAAATGCAACCACTCCTTAGGGTCAAGGAGCTTGGTGTTGCTGCTGCGTAGAAACAAGGTGCCAGGCTGGATAAAACAAGATTTGGCCCACAGGCCTCATCTTTGCCACCTGAGTGATAAAGGTTTCATTGAAATTATAGGTCAATTTGGAGAGAATTACAATCTTTATAACATTGAGTCTCCTAATCCATGAACATGTATTATCTCTTTATTTAGGTCTCTTTTAATTTCTTTTAGTAAAGTTTTATAGTTTTCAAAGTGCAGGACTAGCATTTCTGTTGTTAAATGTCTCCCAAAATATTTTATTTCAGCGTGCTATTGTGAATAGAGTTGTTCTTTAAACTTCAGTTTTGGATTATTAACTTTAATTTTGTGGAAATATAATTAATACAGTTGATTTTTATATACTGACCTAGCTTACAGTCTAGTTAATCTTGGTTTTAGGTCTAGTAGGTTGTTTTGTTTTTTTTTTTTTGTAAAATTTTTAGGATTTTCTTACATGCAATATTATGTCATCAGCAAATAAAGACAATATACTTTTCCCATTCCAGTGGGGATAAGTTTAATTTATTTTTTTCTTATTGAGCTTGCTAAAACTTGCTATACAATGTTGAGCAGAGTAGTAAGAGCAGACATCCTTGTTTTGTTCTTACAGGATTTTAGTGAGTAGTTTGTGACCACTATTCAGGGACCCTGCTGTAACCCAGCGACAGAATTCTTTCCTCTCGTAACCTTCCTCCATATTCACAGAAAGGGGTTTTTTGGTCTAAAAATGTAAAAAGCTAAGAACTGTTTAATAAAAGCTTTAAAAGTCAACAGTAGTCAGGCATTCCACTCTTCTGATAATCAGCAGAAATCTCAAACACCAGCAGTATGTGAAAGCATCGGGTGAATTATATTTTCATATATGGAGGATAAAAGGACGTTTACATACATACGTGCATGCCTGTACATACAGCCAGTGAACCTTCATACTGACTGGGTAAAATTTTAATGGGAAATTACATTTGTGATATGGCCTTATTTACACAGGTTGATCATTATATTGTGCCAATATGCAACCAAAGAAATTATATACGGAAAATCCTAAGAAAAGATGACTATCTTAAATATGTTAGAAACCTATGATATAAAAATAATTATATTGTTTGCTTTGCTCATACAAGTTTTCCTTTTGCTTCTGAAATAAGTAGAGTATAATCTTCTCCACCAAATAATAATATTATCTTTTTTCTTACTAACAAGTGTTAACAATGAAAATCCACAAGCTTTGAATAAAAATGATTTAGAGATATATCAGTATTCAGACTTGAGATAGAACCTTCTAGATGGTAACAGTAACTTTATATGTCTTATCCAGTATTTATCAAAAATATGATCAGCATATTAGTTTTAAAAAAAAAACCCTCATGTTGTATTTTAATAAAACTAGTTTAGCCACCCTCTCTAACTGTTAAATCAACTTTAAAATTTTTTAAATAATGTAAGATTACCAAAAGAGATTTATAATAAAGAACTATATTCCACTAGAATTAAGTAGATATTTAGCATTGAATATAGATTCAGCCTTATACTACATACAAGGCAGACATAGGAAAAGCCTATGCAAGAACTCTGCTTCCAAGAATTTGCAAGACACTTAAAGAAGTAGAACTAATACACATAAAACAATGAATACTAAAAACTACATGTTGAAAATTAAAATATGTGCAACAAACTGTGACTAAGTACATGTATATACATGTATAATTTTTGTACAATACCATCTTCATCTGTACAAAGAATTTTATGAAGGGGTAGAGAAAACCTCTTTCCCCATTTTCTCATGAAGATTTTAATTTCTCTGTTTCCTCTTAGAGGCATCAAAAACAAACCTCCTATCTGGCTCTCAGCTGCCAGTAGCTAATGCACATCATTCTCAGTCCTTTCTGTATGTATGTATACAAAAAATGAATGTGTGTATGTGTGTGTTTGTGTGAGAGAGAGAGAGAAGATGGATGGATGGGTAGGTAGATGGATAGATAGATAGATAGATGATAAATAGATCTGTAAAATGTAGTACTGATGAACAGTAAAAAAGATGAAAATAAAAGCCATCATAATTTTATAATTTATATTTTCTTATTTTCCTTCCTGTTGTCTTCATACCCATGTAGACACAAACTAAAAGTTGATGGTATATTGTAATGTAGCTTACACGCATATTTTAAATATAGTATAAATTGCCTGATAAAGTAACTTTTCTGTTATACCAAAAATTCTTTACGTTCATATGTTCAATGACTAATTTTTATTATATTGTGTAGATATTTATTTCAAACATTCTGAGGAGAGTTCAGATTGGTGACCTTGTTTAGCAGTTTGGGGAGGAGATCTTATGGTGAGGCCATTCAAGGCCCTCCTGATTTCTCCAGTTAATGAAGTAGCACATAATTTTTAGTCTTATTTTAGACCATAGGCTAAAATAGCCTATGGCTATTAGGCTATTAGGCTTTAGACCATAATTTGACTTTTTTATTTGACTTATTATAATATACTGGAGCACAGAGTATTGCTACTTGCAGTTCTGTGTTTTGTTTTGCTCTACCACAGTATGTAAGGGGGACCAAAGTTAGGGCCAAATCATGGTGTACTAGGTAGACAGAGTCTCAGTTTGATTGGATTGGCAGGATAGGCATCGCTGAAATCATGGAACATGTAGCTCCCTTTTCAAGGGTATTTTTTAATTGTTTGCTTCAAAGTTGAATTCTGAACGTAGCTTAACCATAAAGAAAAAGGTACACCTGTTTTTAAAAGTAAGTTTAATTTTTTTCTTGAGACCACACTCCTGCCCTCAAATGTGGTACAACAAATACAGAGAACAGAAGCAAAAATGTGGTGAGCCACTCCATATGGTTTAGTTAAAAACCCACTTAACGCCCCTCCAACATCACTTATGTGAACATTTCATGAGATAATTTTTTTTTCACATCAGACCAAGTCTTAGTATAGAAAGTTTTAAAAATTATGTCATCTCTTCTACTTCTTGTAGAAGACCAATGGAAAGTGTAGTTGTCTCCTTGAGAACATATGTTCCATTCTAACTACTGAAGCATCTGGGGAGCTGAACAGGTCCTATACCCTGGGTGCTGACGCTGAAATTTCTCCCTCCCCATTCAGGATGCCTTTTCCTTTTATTTTTATTTTAACAGTGTAATTATGTATGATACAATTTACATTGTAAGCTCTCAAATTATTTTTAGAAATAAACTAAGTATAAAAGTATTGAAATATAATAAATTTCTGGTTGAATCTCTTCTAAAATCACAATTTCTTCCTTATAAATTTTAATGAAAGCTTGCATTTATTACCTCAGTAACAGAGAAAGTGTTGACTGTCAGAACTAGTTCTAGGTTAACCTCATAACTACTGTGGACTTCTGTCAGGATAAATATTGCTTGCACAATTGTGTTCCTGCTAAGGAAGTTGCATTATTAGTTTTGCTTCTAACTGCCTAGGTTAGCACATTTTGCTATTCACTCTTAATAAAAGAAAATTTAAAGATTAATTGATTCTGTGAGGAGAAGACAAAGACATTCAAGATGTTTAAGTTATAGGAAAGGAAGATAAGTGGTAACATTAATGTGAAATTCAAGGGCATAAATATAAAATGTGTATGAATTGGCTATGGGAAAATGGGCAATAAGAAATGAGAATCAATAAAGAATAAGAGTTTCTATTGATTATCTAGAATATTGTCTTTACAACAAGAGCACTGAGCTAATATATATAGAAAGAACAGAGATTGGAAGTCAAGAAAAAAATGCTCTTAGCTCTTTCACCTGCTAGACAATAGGGGCAAGTTCCTCACCTTTAGTCTCAGCTTTTGTGTCCGGAAGTGATATTGGTAGTACCTAACATGAAAATTATAGAGAAAAATGTTTTAAATAATATAAGACACATAGAAGAAATTCTTGAAATATTACTTCTGTTTTTCTTCTATCCCTGAAGATAATATTAAAGAGATTGGGAAAAATAAAGTAACATATTTTATGTTACATATAAAATAATATTGACACAAGCAAGGTACAGAAACCAAATAGAATTCATCAAATTCAAAGTCATATATTTTGTGAGGTTTAGCAATTAAAAGTTGAATAAGTCTTGATACAATAGAAAATTAGATGAAAACTAAGGCAGCCGTTTTTTTAATAATAATTTCAATGTACTGTTTGAATATTCTTAGCTTGATCACCTAACAGCATGTAACATTTCTTATTTATTCCAGGTGTTAGTAACGCTTCTAATAGAGTAATGAATATAACCAAAATAATTGTATTAAATAACACTTTAATGAAAAATATTCCCTGATAAATTGGAAGGTAGATAAAAGCATTTGAACTATGCTTGAGTAATTCACCAATAGCAAATTGATTTTGATAAGAACAAGTTAAGCATGTCATACAAAAATAATCAGACACCTGATTTTTATTTATATTCCTACAGTGACTCAGCAAATTCTGAATATTTTTTTTGAATCTGCTCCTCAACTCCTCCCAGAAGTATTAGTGATAATAATTATGTTACCAGGCCTATATGGAGTTTGTTATTTATTTACATACCAAGACATTTAAGTATTAATTCAATTACTTATTCATTTAACAGATATCCATATGCTTTTCATATTTTTTGGCAGAACTTTAAGGTTTTATTAACACAAATACAATGTGCACACAATCTGTCTATTCATTTTCTTCACTGAGCAGCCTGGCATTGGGATTGGTGACTCTGATGGCCAGCTGGGCTGCTCTTTCCACAATGGCTTTTCAGCTCTTTGAGGAGACGTTGTGAGCAATCTCAGCACAGTAAGATTTGTGGCACATCAGCAGCACTTCAAGCTCCTTGACATTATGGACCAGGAACTTTTGAAAACCACTGGGCAGCATGTGCTTTGTTTTCTTGTTGCTCTCATAACCAATGTTGGGCATCAATATCTGGCCCTTGAATCTTCTGTGCACCCTATTGTCAATGCTTCTGGGTTTCTGCCAGTTCCACTTAATTTTGACATAATGGTCTGGCCGGTGCCGAATGAACTTCTTGGTCCTCTTTTTGACGATCTTGGGTTTCATGAGCGGTCTGAGGGCTGCCATAGTGCCAAGTAAGAGATGGCTGCCACCTCTGTAGGCAAAACCGAGGAAGAGCCATATGCTTTTCATATTTTTAATACAAATGCTAAAATACAAAAATGATAAAAAATATAAAACTAAAAGTAACAATTTTATCTTTTTAATGTTTGCTAATGATATAAACAAGGCATAAAAGCATTATTCATCAATAGAAAAATTGAAATTATACTGACAAAACAAGCATAATCTTTCCCAACTAATTAGTTAGAGCTACAGATTAGGTTGTACTGCATGACTTGTGGGCTGACTAAGCCAGAAGCATTCTTTCTCCTCAGTCTTGCCTGGGAGATGGTATCTTCTGACATTTTTTTATATCTCAGGGTTTTTCCTTTTCAGTCTATCCATCACTCTCATCTTTACAACTGAATGAATAAAGGAAGGGCTGGATGTGTTGCCCCCAAACCCATGCCTTCTGATTCTCAACTGGATACCCTGGCCCTAAGCAGACAGAGGTCAAATTTCTGAGTCCTCACAGTGAGAGTGTGGGCCCCACTCAAGTTTTCCTGTGCATTACGTGTTGCCTTGAGCAACCAATCTCTCTTAGCCTCATTTTTCTCGTGTATGAAACACAGGGTGTTTTTGTTTGTTATTTTTACTTTAAGATCTAAGAGTTGATGTAATTTTAAAGGCATTTTTTCAACATACAATACAATACAAATCTACTATTTTAACACCATTATCATTGATGTGTTAGCCCCACTTGGGGAAAATAGGCATTTCAATATTTATCTATTCATTATTCATTCAGTCATATACTTAGTTCTGCTTAAATGCCACACACTTGCTATACACATTACACCAGAACACCAGCAAGCATAACTGATAAGAGTTTTTCCTCTTGTTTATGAAGGGCAAAAAGTTATTTTTCATGGCCAATTTTCCTTTTATTCCTACTTTTTATCTCTTCTCAGTCACTGTGGTAACCAGTATAATCACAAATGTTCTCCAAGTTTCACTACCAACATAATGTACATCTTGTGTACACAGAAAACTCAGCATACAACTTGTATTTTTCTATTTTCCATTGATATGTAACAAACTTGATGACTTAAAACAACACATATTTAGTATCCCACAATTTCTGTGGGTCAAGAACCCAGGTATGGTTTCACTGGGTCCCCTAGTCAGGATCTCACTGGGCTGCAATCTGTTTGTTGGCTGACTGTTTTCTATTCCAGAGCTTGAGGATCTTCATGCAAGCTCATGTGGTTATTGGCAGAGTTCAGTTCCTCCAAGTTGTAGGACTAAGTTCCTTGTTTCCTTGCTGGCTCTCAGCAGGTGGCCACTCTCAACGTCTAGAGTCACCCTTCAACTCCTTGCCATGTGGCCCTCTCTCAGACCTTCCGGCACATGGCTATTTACTTCCCCATGGACAGCAGAGACACTCATGCTAAGTCTATAGGATGTACTCATATAATATAATCACGGTTGTAACTGTCAAATCACCTTTGTCAGATCTTTTTGATTAGAAACAAGATGTGTATTCTACCTGTGCTCACAAACAGGGTATTATACAGGAAATGACCAAACTTATATACTTAAGTTTTGGTATATCAGACTCAAAATGCCAAAGGTTAGAGACAAAGAGAGACTCTTTTTAAAAAAATTTAATGTATTAGAGTGACATAGATTAATAAAATATTATAGGTTTTTTTAAAAGATTTTATTTATTTTTTTAGAGAGGGAAGGGAGGGGGAGGGGGAGAGAGAGAGAGAGAGAGAGAGAGAGAGGGAGAGAGGGAGGGAGAGGGAGAGAAACATCAATGCGCGGTTGCTGGGGGTTCTGGCCTGCAACCCAGGAATGTACCCTGGCTGGGAATTGAACCTGGGACACTTTGGTTCCCAGCCCGCGCTCAATCCACTGAGCTACGCCAGCCAGGGCTATATTATAGGTTTTAAGTGTACAATTCTATGATACATCATCTGTATATTGCATCACATGCCCATCACCCAAAGTCAAATCTTCCATCATCGTATATGTGACCCCCTTTAACCTTCACTACTCCCCACCCCCTTCCCTCTGGTAACTCCCATACTATTAACAGAGTCCATGAGTTTTTGCTTCTTTGATTTGCTTGTCTGTTTGTTACTTTCAGTTTTATATTACATATATGAGTGAAGTCCCTATTCTTTTTCACTTCTCTCTGACTTTTTTCACTTAGCACAATATTCTCAAAAACAATCCATGTTGTCTTAGATGGTCGTATTTCATCTACTCTTATGGCTGAGTAGCGCTCCATTGTATACATGTACCACATGTTCTTTATTCAATCATCTATCAAAGGATGCTTCAGTAGTTCCATGAATTGGCCACAGTTAATAATGCTGCAATGAACACAGAGGTGCATATATCTCTTCAAATAAATATTTTCAAAACTTTTGAGTAGATACCCAGAAGAGAGGTTATTGGGTCGTATGGTAACTTTTCATAATTGTTTGAGGAGCCTCCGTAATTTTGCATAGTGACTGTACCAGTTTATATTCCCACTAGCTGTAAATGAGGGTTCCTTTTTTATCCACAATCTCTCTAACATTTGTGAATATTTGTTTTGTTGATTATAGACATTCTAACAGGGGTGAGTTGGTATCTCTTTGCAGTTTTGGTATGCACTTTCCTAATAGCAACTAAAGTTGAGCATCTGTTCATAAATCTGTTGGCCATTTGTATGAAAGAGAATCAGGGGAACTCTCATATCAATGTCAGCTTGTTTCTCAACAGAAACTATTCAGGCCAAAAGGTATTGTCATGAAATATTCAAAGTGATGAAAAGCAAGAACCTACAACCAAGATTACTCTATCCAGCAAGGCTATCATTTAGAATCAAAAGGACAGAAAAAGAGATTCCCAGACAAGAAAAAGCTACAGGAGTTCATAGTACCAAACAAGTATTACATGAAATGTTAAAGGGAGAGGAGAAGAAGGAGATGGGGGAGGGGAAGTGGAAACGGAAGGCAGAGGAGGAGGTGAGGAGAAGGAAAACAATATGAATAATAAAATGGCAATAATTACATGCCTATCAGTAATCAATTAAATGTAAATGGATTAAATGCTCCAATCAAAATACATAGGGTGCCTGAATGAATAAAAAAACAAGATCCATACATATACTGCCTGCCAGAGACTCACTTCAGATCAAAAGACTCTTAACAAATTGGAAGCAAAGGAATAAAGATATTTCATGCAAATGGATACAACAAAAAGCTGAGGGAGTGATACTTATATCAGACAAAATGGACTTTAAAACAAAGGCTATAATAAGAGGCAAAGAAGGGCCAGCAAATTTACTTCTGGGTACCTATAAAAATAACCCCAAACTAATTTGAATTTCTATGTTTATTACAGCATTATTTACAATATTCAAGATATGGAAGCAATGCAAGTGTCCATCAGTAAATGATGGGATAAAAAAGAGGTGGTACATATATACAATAGAATACACTCAGCCACAAACAAAAAAATAGAGTAAACTCTTGCCACTTGTGGGTGTACCTAGAGAACATTATACTAAGTGAAATAAGTCATATATAGAAAGACAAATGCCATATGATTTGATTTATATGTGGAATCTAAAAAAAACAAAACAAACAAAACAGAAAGAAACTCGTGGATACAGAGAACATTTTGATGGTTGCCAGATGGGAGGGTGTTGGTGGGATTGGTAAAACAGGGAAATGGATTAAGGTGTGCAAATTGCCAATTACAAAAACAGCGTAGGGAATTAGAGTAGGGTATTGGGAATATAGCCAATAATATTGTAACCACTATGGATAGTGTCAGATGGGTACTGAACTTACCAGGGTGAGCACTTTGTAAGTTATATAAATGTCTAATCACTATGTTATACACCTGAAACTAATATAATATTGTATGCCAACTATAGGTGAACACAAAAATATTTTTTGAAGATTTTTATTTATTTATTTTTAGAGAGAGGAAGGGAGGGAGAAAGAGAGAGAGAGAAACATCAATGTGTGGTTGCCTCTCATGTGGCCCCCACTGGGGACCTGGCCCACAACCCAGGCATGTGCCCTGACTGGGAATTGAACCTGTGATGCTTTGGTTCACAGCCCACGCTCAATCCACTGAGCTATGCCAGCCAGGGCATAAACACAAAAATATTTTAAAAAAAAGATTGAGAAAGAGTAAAGATAGATTAAGGGATTTACTAGATACCATCAAAATGAAAAGGCACTCTATAACATAAGACAAAATATTTGCAAGCCATATTTCTGATAAAAGTTAATATCAAATTATATACTTAAACAGCTTAATTCACAAAAAAATCTGATAAAAAATGGGCAGATAAACTGAATAGGCATTGTTTTCAAAGACATGTGGCCAAAATAAAGATGCTCAGTCAGCAGGGATGTGCAAATCAAACCACAATGAGATGACACCATGATTCTTTTAGAATGGTTATTACCTAAAAAATAAGAAATAACAAGTGTTGGCAAGATGTGGAGAAAAGGGAACCTTATGCACTACTGGTGGGAGTGTAATTGGTAAAGCCATTAAGGAAAACATTATGGTTTCACAAAAAATGAGAACTAGGACTACCATATGGTCCCACGATTCCTCCTTTAGGTATTTATTAGAAGGATATGAAAATACTAATCTGAAAAGACATATACATCTTTACATTTATTGTAGCATTATTACAATAGCCAAGATATGGAAATGATCTCTATGTCCTTGGATTGATGAATGCATATATATTGTATACACATGCATTGTGAAAGCGTTCCCTCCATCTAGTTAACTAACACACCTATTGCTTCAGAGTTTATCTTCTTTATGTATAAGAGTATTTGTTTTACTCTTTTAGCAAAGTTCAAGTACATATACAGTGTTAGCAACTACGGTCACCATGTTTTACATTAGAGCCTCAGGTCTTTTCCATTGTATAGCTGTGTACCTTTTTAACAACTAACAACTTTATTTCCCCCATCCCCAGACCTTGGCAACCATGTTTCTACTTTCTCTTTCTATGAGACTGACTTATTTTCCACATGTAAGTCACAGCAGTATTTATCTTTCTCTCTCTGGCCTATTTCAAGGAGTATAATGCTGTCAAGTTCCATCCAATTTGTCCCAAATGGCAGGATTTTCTTCTTTCTCATGACTGAATAATATCCCACTATCATGTGTCTGTGTGTGCATGCGCACGCGCACAGATTGCCAGTTATAAACACACATGCACATATATATAAAATACACATATATATAATTGTGAATTATACATATAATTCATCTGTATGAATTATTTAGTCTGTTCAAAAAAAGCCCAGTCATTTTTAATATAATAAGAATGGTTTGCATGATATTGATGTAACCTGAAAGCCAAGGATAGTGGACTGGAATACATATGCATGTGTGAACAATAATGACTTTGCTATACTAGTCAGCGGAGTGGTAGACACTGAGTGATCGTGTGTACTGTGTGACCATCACATTCAAAAATGATTGAGTGAGTAGAGCAACAAGTCTGCGTCAAATTTTTCACTAAACTTGAATATTTCTCTGTGGAAACTATTTGGATGATTCAGAATGCCACAGCTATGGGTAACTGGTGACTGGCAACTATATCACAACAGTGAGCCCACTCATGCATCATATCTCATGCAGAGTTTTTTGGTGAAACATCAAATCACCCAGGTGACTCAGGCACCCTACAGCTCACATTTGGCATCCTGTGACTTCTGGCTTTTCCCAAAACTAAAATCACTTTTGAAAGAGAAGAGATTTTAGATCATTGATGAGATTTAGGAAAATACTATGGGGCAGCTGATGGCATTTGGGAGAACAGTGTAAGGCCCCAAGGGGCCTACTTTGAAGGGGACTGAGGATCAATGTTTCTTGTATTTTGTATCTTCTTCAATAAATGTCTCTTTTTTCATAGTACATGGCTGGATACCTTCTGGACAGACCTCATACATGAATCAAATAACCATGATGTACATTTTAAATAGGTTAAAATATTTTAAATCCATTAAACCTCAAAGACCTGAAATAAAAAAAAATAAAAAGTAAACTGCATAAAACAAAAATGAGCATAGGAAAAAAAACCATTTTTCTTGACAAAATAGAGTTTATGTAGGTTTTGGTTTTCTATTTAAAAACATATTTGATACATACTAAATAATTTCATTTCCTACAAAATAAAGTATAACACCAAGCACTTTTCTGACATTTAGGAGCTATCAGTTTTTGTAAAGTTACATTTTCTTCTAATTTATTTATTTATTTGCTTGCTTATTGATTTATACTGTTTATTCTATTACAGTTGTTCCGTTTTTTCTCCCTTTCCCCACCTCCACCGAGTCCTACTCTCTTCTCTCCCTAGGTCAGTCCCCATAGTGTTGTTCTGCCCATGGGTTGTGCATAAAAATTCTTTGGTTAATCCCTTCACCATCTCCTGTCTCACCCCTCTGGCAGCTCTCTGTCTGTTCCATGTATCTAAGCTTCTGTTATATTTTGTTCATTAGTTTATTGTGTTCATTAGATTCCACAATAAGTGAGGTCATGTGTTATTTGTCTTTCACTGACTAGCTTAATTCACTTAGCATAATATTCTCCAGGTCCATCCATACTCTTGCAAAATGTAAGAGTTTCTTCATTTTTACTGTGTGTAGTATTCTATTGTGTAAATGTACCAATAGTTTTGGTATACATAAAATACACATAAAATCTTATTTCTCATAGTATTGTCACGACTATATATTACTCCCATTTTACCAAAGATACTGAGTCTTACATATTTAGAATTTGTTTTGAGTACTTGAATTCACTTGTGTAAGGCTATATTTGACAAAATTCAATAATTACTGTGTTCTGCTATTTATGAACATGGATATAATTATAGTTTCCTATCCCTTATCCTTTAGTGTAGTGTTTTAGAATGTGTGCACTTAAAATTAAATGGCCCTAAAGACCCAGCAACTTAACCCATAAGACATTGTCTTCTACAGAATGAAATCATAACCAAATTTTTAAAAATAGTCACTTATTTAAATTAATAGATTTTGAAGTTCGAAAGTACTTTTTGAGCTATACCGTTACACATAACAATTCTATTTGTAGATTCTAAGCATAAGGCAATACCACATAATATAAAGTACTGAAATTATTTTTATGGGCTATATGCATATTCTAATATTTAAGCAGTAATATTAAAATCAATTTTCTGAGCACTCTACCCTACTCGATTCTTCTCTATTACATTCTAGCATAAATTATGATAAATTTTGATATAAGGCATTTGATATAAGGTCTTTACTGTATGCCTTTATGCTAAGGAAACATCATGAATTATATTTTGGGGTGTCAGATTGACCATGTCTTAAGATTGATCTCAACATGTTGACCACATTAGAAGCTCAATGTCTCTGTGGATTTTTATAAAATCTTTAACAAGTGATGAATTATATAGCTTGTGAGTGATTCAGCCATGGGAAGTGAAACCAGATCTGTGATTAAGAGCCTGTTTTTGGATTTGCAGGTAAACTCCATGGACTAACCTTTTGATTATGGCCAGCTATTTTTACTTTTTTAAGATTTTGTGTACTTATTTTTAAAGAAAGGGGAGGAAGGGAGAAAAAGAGGTAAAGAAATATCAATGTGAGAGAGAAACATTGATTGATTGCCTCTCACACACACCCCAACCAAGGACACCGCAACCCAGGATGTGCCTTGAACAGGAATCGAACCAGCCACCATTCACTTTGCAGAATGATACTCAACCAACTAAGCCCCACCGGTCAGGGCAAGCCAGCTATGTTTAAATCATCACTTTGTAACTTCCTTAGTGTACTCAAAAATAGGCCAAATTAATTGAATGGAGAGTGACTGAAACTTGTCTTCATGTGGTACACTTTACCACATATATTTAATATCTTACAGTAGAATCAATTCTGATGAATTTTTAAGGCTAATGTCTAAAAACTCAACTGTCTCTATCCAGGGACAGTTGAGATTAAGTCATATATTAGGAGATATTCTGCCTTTATTCAGTTATCATTAATTTGCATCATAAATCAATCTCTACTAAGATTAGTAACTCTAAATGAAGAAACTTGTGACAGAAAAGCTCCATAATAAGGTCAGAGAGAGCTAGTATCTTATTTAACTCTGACCCTTTGACAACAGCAGGACACTTGGGTGCATTTAGCTAATTTGTTTTTGTTTTAATGCTAAATCTTCAGAACACATACCCTGGTGAAAGAGCAGAGATAGGGAGTCAGGTAGTAGGTGAGTAAAGGGAGAAAAAATGGGGAAACAGTGGAGGAAGAAAAGGAGCCAAGAAGGGAAGGAAGAGGGGAGGAAGAAAAGGAGCGAGGGAATTCATTTGGAAGTATCACATCACCTGGAAATAAGAAAGGATGCTTTCCCCAAGTAAATCCCTACTGCATACATGTCAGACAGGCTTCACAATTCAGTGCCACCGCTTGTTCACAGTTTGAACTGGGCTGCTGTTGACTACAAGGGTTGTGTTTGAAGAGTAAAATGGGAAGGCAACAGGATTTTGAAGAGAGCTGACTTTTACTGTTTTGGAGATTTTGAGAGTTGAAAATGGTACTTCCATTACTGAGTGGAATATATTTTAATTTAAAGAGATAATTAATTGTAGCTGCAGAAATGGGAAAGATTTCTGCTCTCTTTTAGTACTGTCATTTTAAATTCTCCTTGATGTTTGTAAGAAAAATATATCCGGCATTGCATACACTTACTAATATTAGCTGGGTTTTATTTAAAGCGTAAACTTAAAATATCAAAAGACCATTTGTATCCCAATTATATCTCTTATGATAATCATTCTCCATCTTTTTTACATGTGGCTAATTACAGAACAAGCTGTTCTTTGGGGTAAAGAACAGTTTACTCACTTACTCATCAGTCAAGAATAATTTTATAGTGCCTGGTAATATGTGTCAAGTTAATTTACAAACAATATTATCTAACGAGTAAGGCTAAAAAGTGAATAACAATTGATAGGATCATGTTTCACTTTATCAACTGCAACCATTTGTATGTTTGGATTATGTCCATTCAATGTGAGATAGCCGCCATTACTATCTTTTTATAAGAAAATACTTCTCAATTTTAAAAGTAAATTGTATCCTCTGGAGTTTCTTATACTGGGAGCATATTCATACAAAATTTTCACAGATCTGCTCAATATGAACAAAGCCTTGGTATATTACTGAATGTAGCTGAAGTAAAAACAGTGTTTGTTAATATCAGGTTAATCACTACAGATCGTACCAACCTCTCAGAAAGTTCTATTTTGCATTGAGTACTATTGAAATAAGAATGATGTCCTTTCGTTATTGTTGTACAGTTTCAATACACATGTTCTATCTAACTTCTGAGTACCAAAGCCCACTTTGTGTATACCTTATTTTTTGTGATAATTGTCCCACCTTAATTTATTAATAATTATTTTTACTTACTCAATACAGGTAATGGATTAGGAATTAGAATTGTGGGTGGTAAAGAAATCCCTGGACATAGTGGAGAAATTGGAGCCTATATCGCCAAGATTCTTCCTGGGGGAAGTGCAGAACAGACAGGGAGACTTATGGAAGGTAAGAATAAGGATTTCAAATAATTTAAAATAAATGAACTCATATAAATATATATTAACTTAATATGCATATTCCTCTTTTTTGATGTCTAGGAAATCCTTTTCTTATGGTTGGTCATGAACCTTTTGTATAGTAATATAAAAGAAGATAAGTCCACAACTATATTCATTTTATTTTCAATTGTCTTTTTGGCAGTTGGTTTGCTATGGGAATATTTCTTCTTTAAGAAATAGTAATTAGTTGAGATTGTTTACTGACTGGGGCAATATTCTAAATAAAAGATACTTTGTTATAGATATTAATGTTTTGTAAATTCCAATAGGAATTATATTGAAATCAGCACTATAAAAATATCTGATGATTTAGTACATGTTCAAGTCAAGTCAGCAAACTATGGACAAGCCAAGGGCCAAATCCATCTACTGCCTGTTTTCATAAACATTGTTTTATTGGAGCACAGCCAGAATCATTTACATATTGAATATGGATGTTTTCCACTGTGATAGCAGAACTGTATTCACAAAAGAGATAGCATGGTCTACAATGCCTAAAACATATACCCTTTGACCCTTTACAGAAAAAATTTGCCAGCTTCTGTGCTAGATACTATCTCCTTTAGATAACAGTCACCTCGTTACACCATAAGCATTTTAGTTTATTTTTATTTTATTTTTTAATTTAATTTAATTTAATTTTTTCCATCAACATTTATCCCCCATACCCTCTCCTGCCTCCAACCACTACCCCTCTCCCACAGTCACCACAGTGTCGTCTGTGTCCCTGAGTTCTTTCTCTTTTTCTTGTTTCCTTAATTCCTCCACCCCCAGTCCCCCAAGCAGTCATAAGTATTTTAAAATAGTGAACTCTACAATGTATCTAATAGCCCATAAAGTTAATTTTTGATCAGTTTCTTTCACTAAAATGTTACAGCTTGAATCTCAAAATGCATAATGATAACTTTTACTTGTAAATTAGATGAACTCATTTGCATTTTTCAAACTATAGCTTATAATTTGGAAGTTTTGAGTGATATTGTTTATAATGAACAATTTTTGTCATATGGTAGTCTCAGCCAGTCCTTTTATTGTAACTGTAAATTAAATATGTATTTGAAATGTGCTTTTCTGTCATGTTATAATTTAATAAAATGTCACCTGTTACTGCTTAATTATATTAAATTAATTATTATAATTTTTAATTATATTAAAATTATTCACTGTCATTGTCATTAATTAATAGTATTGGAACCCACCAAAAAGTATGTGGATATTTTAATAGGCTATTAGAATAAACACAGACTTGAGGAAATGTTTATTTATCGCAGTGTTCTGCTGGCACTAGCTTGTACACCTCTTTCCAACTTCACACTCGGTGTCATCACATTGATGGCTTGAATTGGCTACAGTGAGAGTATTTATAACATGGAAATAGGCAAATGCTATAAACCAGTCCATTTTCGTTTGTTTATTTGGTTGTTGGTTTTCAGAATCCTACTTACCAGGATATTACCAAATATGTTGCTGAAAGCATAATATGAAAAATATTCTAATAGTATTCATAAAATAGGGAAGGTTGGAAGAGATAGCCAGACAGCTAAATGAAGGACTAGAGGCTAGACTGACTGTGAATGAAGATGTAACAGTCACGAGTGGAGCACTGGGTCTGTATGAGTTGTCTATGAGTGTAATACTGTCATCTCCAGTGCTACTCTTGTTGCATTGCAAACTGCTTAAGATATAGGAATTGAGACCCATTTTTAAGGGTGGTAGTGACATGATGGTTCTCATATAACATACTCCAGACAGAAGTGAACATGCTATTTTATTTTAAAATAAAATTTGCAGCAATGACTATGCCCGATGTAATTTGACAAGAATACTTGAATGACTTAAAGATAAAATTTCATACCCTTTTTTGGATTTACACCATGGAAACAGGCAAGTGCTATAAATTGTGATGATTTTATACACAATTTCAACAAAGTATACTGTGGTCAGGGAATGCTCTTTGCACTTGGTAGCTTATATGTCTGTTTTTAAGTGCCTAAATTTAAAAACAGATATAATACAAACTTATTCAAGGGAAAAAATTGAAATGTACCTAAAATTATATTTGTGATTTTACAACTCAAAGACCACCACTGAAGTCCTCATCGTTTTTGAAACTAGTAGTTTTGTAGTTTATCTAATTGGTTTAAGTGGGAAATAATTAATAACTGTGTACATATGATATGTTTTTATTTTATTAATTATGCTATTTATTAATTTTCTAAAAGCTTTGCCAAGGTGCCAACTCAGGCCTTCTTATGAGTATATTTGCTCTGGTCAGAGTCCAGTTCTTTCATAACCTACATCTATAATTCTTATTGATGATTTCCAGCTTTGCTTTACATATTCTTACAACACAGGCTTTTAATAAAACTTAGTAGTATTTCTATCAGGTTTATGATACTATCTTGACTGTCAATATTTAGGTCCTGATTTTGAAACATTAAATATTTTGAAGACTAACTTTGACATATGACAAATCACTTACTTTCTCCCATCCATATGTTCTGTGCTACCAGACTCAAATGATGAAGGTTTATTCTTTTTGGGTCCAAAGATGAACTGACTAGAAGGCCATCGGCCAAATGACTCTTCATAAGCACTTACTGTGATTAAACCAGTGCATTCTCTGGATGTGTGTGTATAGTGTGTGCATAGTTATACATAGTTTTTAATGTATTATGGTTTTTATTTGTCTATAATTATGTGTTTCATTTATACATATCTTTAGAGTCCTCAGCTTCAACACCTAATAGATTATCAACAATGTTCAAGTGTAGATTGGTTGAGACATAACTCTACTTTTTATGCCTGATGTAAGGAATTTTTGTAATAACACCGATTTTTGGTCCCTGGAGTTTTGTTTATGTTAAAATTTTTCAAATACTTTTCATGGCTGTTGATTTTTTTTAATTATTGAAGGCAATAATGATGGCTAATTTCAACAGTATGAGTTTAATTATTTTCTAAGGAAAAATTATATGTCTAGTTTATGAATGGATTGATGGATAGATAGAAAGATAGATAGATACAGATATGTTTGTGCTTATGTGACTTAGTTTCCCCATTTGTGTAATAGATTCCAGGTAGACATAGGAATTGATTTGACCTCTTCTGGCTGTATCTTTCTGCATTCATGAATACAAAGGTATATAGACTGAGCCTTTATGATTCAGTTTTTTTTTCTAGCTGATTTAAAACATGACTGACAATTGGTTGACTATAGAATTCATAAACTCTGCTTTTTTCCTCTCCCAACTATACAGCTGTTGTTCAGAAACAATGTGAATCTGCTGTGTTTTCTATTTGGTCATTTCTCCTGTAACACGCTGTACAGACTCATGTGGGCTGACATGTTAACACTCTTGCAGTGCTTGATTTGCATGGACCCTGCTCCTTGTTAATTTGGAGGAGAGCAAGAGTATCTTCCATTTTCCTCAAGCTTTTTAACCTCTGGATTTAAAACATACTGACCAATCATGTAGGTTATCTGATGTTCATAAATTAAATATTATTCTGAAAGTAATCATTTATGTAACATTAAATGGATAAGAAAAAAATCCCAAGTATAATTTCTGAGTCACTGCTCTGGTTATTTTTTGAAAGAGTTTTATTCAACCTTTTTTTGAAAAATCTTTCTGAACAAGGCTGTCTCATTAAATAATCTTGGAGAATTTTGTTTTCCAGAATTCTGAGAATTAGTAATAATTGTTGTTACTATACTCAGTAAATTAGGCTATACTCAAGAAATTGGTTTCAAAACATTTCTAATAATACTTCGTATACTGTCTCCTAAAATAAAAATTACATAAAGAGTGTCCTATTAATCAATATTTCCTGAACCAATCTTTTAGTATTACAACAATCTACAATGATTTTCTAAAAGAATTGTGGCAATCAGGTACTTGAAGGATCCTTATCTTCTAATATTTTAAACTTTATTTCCCAGGAACATTTAGTAAACATTCTTAACGAAATACTGAACAAAATAATGGTCTTTTCATACCTGTTATTCTTCCTTTCAGTGCATAAAATTCGTTTTTGTTCTGTTGAGAAAATGAAGGCAAAGATCTGGAGAATTAAACTACAAATCTAATTAAATTTCTAAAGTGCCATTTCTGGGTATTTGCTTTGTCTAAAAATTTAATAATTTTAGAATAATGTCAGGGACATGAAATGTTCATCAAAATTGAGATTTTGAATAATATCCAATATTTTCCCATTTGGATCTTTGATATTGTTACTTCATTTTGAACTAATTTGAGCATCTAAAAGTACAACGAATATATGGACTTTGAATGCGTATTTATAGCTTGCCACTTCCATTTTAAATGTTCACCCTTAGATAAATGATTATCAGCCTTATTTATTTTATAATATCAAAACAAAATTCAGTATACTCAACACTTTAAATAATGGCTTCAAAAATTAGATGCTTTCTGTATAATATGCTTACTTTTCTCTAGACTCTTACCTGCAGAAACTTACTGAATAGCATTACAATTTTAGGAAGTTTTGAATTCATGGCATGGTTTTAAAATTACTTTCTAGAAATAACTCTTAATATATTCTCCTCACATTAGAGTTCCATCCATCTCTAAATATGGGGAGTCCATAATACAATTCTCGGTATCTCATGAGAAGCACACACTTTATTTTTTATAAGGCAAAGACCAGGTTCAGTTCTTCTTGATGCTCTGTACTTTGTGCATATATCTGTTGTATTCCTTAACACTCAATTTTATTTGTTGCATATTCAGTGCCTAGCACAGTACCTAATAAAACATAGTTTCAAGCCCTATATGTAGAAATTAGTGGTAATTTCTTTTCAGTTACACAAATTGGGTGCTTATTAAGATGTCATTCCTCATAGGAAATAAACTGTGAAGCAAATAAAATGATGCATGTAGTCACATTCTACTATTTGTAAAGAGCCAGGTACACTTGAGACATCGTCAATACTTGGTAACATAACTTTTGATTATTTTTCAGACACAATATACACAGTGGAAACTGTTCCCTCTGGGCACAGGTTCACAAAACTTTGAGCTTAACTGCTCATAAATTAACATAAACTTACTGTAGTATTTGTTTTCTTGTTTTTTGGTTTGATTTGCTTTGAATTTAAATTCGGATGTCAGGAGTGGGGGTAAGGAGTTGGATTGTTACTGACAGAGAAAAAACCCTCTAGTCTGGCAAACATACCGCCACTTCCCTGTGCAGTGGCAAAGTGTAAAAAAGGGATTTTTCTCTGGCAGTTGTCTAGTCCAGAATCTCCACAATCATCGTGCTTGCTGGTGGTTAAGAGAAAGTGATCAGCACAGATCACAGAAGTTTTATATTAGAAATTAAAATCTTGATCTCAAAGTAGCAAGTACTATGTGGGAGTGTTTGGTGCCTGACACATCTGTTTCTAGTTCGTTGCACTAAATGATGAGTGTGTTTTGCTCTCAGTCTTATAAGTTATTACTGAAACAACTCTCTGTGGTTGCTTTCTTTATTACATGATAACCAAGAAAGTCAGAATCTGATGTTTACTAATTCTTTAAAGATAGATGTGTACTGGGTGGTGTGGCTCAGTGGATTGAGTGCTGGCCTGCGAACTAAAGGGTGGCCAGTTTGATTTCCAGTCAGGGCACATGGTTGGCTTGCACGCCAGGTCTCCAGTAGGGGAAGCCACATGTTGAAGTTTCCCTCCCTCTCTTGTTAAAATCTTGTTAAAAAAGAAAAGAAAAGTTTATGAAAAACAGATGTGATTTTCCTTAGCCCAGGCCTCCTCCTCAATCAGAAAAACTGCCTTGTAAGATTTGCACAACTTATTCACACGTTTCTTCTCCTCACATATGGAGATGCCCAACTCAACACCCCATATCTGCTCCACTTCCCCTGGTGAGAGTGGGCAGAGGGAGCTTCTTTGCATTTGTGGTTTGGTGTAAGCAATTTAACACTTAATCAAGTGCTGACCTGTCGTTTTCATTATGAATGTCAAGTGTACGAAAAAACCTGTGAAAAATAATGTGACAAACAGCCAGATACCCACTATACTATGTTAAGTCTTAACATTTTGCGGGTCTATATTTCATATTTTAGGAGAGATAAGTACCTACAAATCAATTAAAGTTTCCTATAATCATCCCACCTCTCCCAATCCTCCCTTAGAGCCTGGAAGCCTCTCTGGTTTTCTCATCCGTGATTTGCCAGTTGTTTTGCTTATTCTTTAATTGGTTTGTTTGTATATTTTACATTGAATTTAGGGAATTTTTATATATACAGTGGACATAATTCTTTGTCAATTATTTAGGTTGTAAATACCTTATCATAGTTTGTGGCTTGTATTTTTAGTTCCTGTGTTTACTTTTTAAAGAAGTAGGAAGTTTATATGTTTAAATCTGTCATTTTGTTTCTATTAAGGTTTATAAATACTCTAAATTGTTTAAGAAGTTCTCCTTGTCCTACAGTCTTCAAAGTTAAGTTCTTCGTTCTAGCCTACTGGCCTGCTTGTCTCTCCCTGTGTTATTGTCACACTGTTTTAATTCTATCTTTACATTAAGTTCTGACATACAGTAGGTGGACTTACATAACGTTGCTCTTAAAAATTCTCCTGAGACAGTTCTTGACCTTTGATCTTACTTATACATTCTATAACCAGCTTGTCGATTTTCAGGAAAATCTCTGGAGGTTTGATAGTGATTATATTAAAGATACAGATTAACATGGATTTTTTTTTTCATATTGAGTCATGTCTGTTTGAGGTTCAGTGGTTTCACAATACTGGACATTTATTCTGCCTACCTAAAGACTTAATGATTTATTCTGAATCAATACAATAAAATTAGAACATTAAAAATGAGCATATAGCAATTGTTAAATTTAATAATTTTCTATCATTTTATATCAACCTTTAACATTATTATATCTCTAGAAAAGGCAGAGTAGAAATATATAATATAAATAAAATACAGTTTTTTAGGGAATATAATGAGCCAAACTTAATCATCTATGTGCATTTCATTGATTTTAAGCTTTATTTAATCACTGAGTTTCTTATTTTCCAAATTATTTTTTCCTGGTATTATGTATCATAATATCATAATTTTGAAATATAATATATGTACTATACTTCTAAAATTCAAAAATGTTTACAAGATAACAATACATCCATAAAAACTAAACATCTTTTAGGCAATGAATCTGAAAAAATTATTTGTTTATATTGATAGGTTCTCCAATTAGTTGGAAGTTATTTTAATAAAATACTTTGAAGATGACTTGTATCTACATTATTATTATTATTATTGGTATTTAAATTAAATTTGTTTGGAAAATTTTTGGAAAGCTGTTTGGCAGTAAGGTAGTGATAAAGTGTTAGGATGTGGATGTAACTACAACAACCTTCTTAATGAGTTGGTGGGAATATGGGAGAGCAAGAAGTAAAAATTGGTGATATCCAATATTTGCTTGTGGATTTAGCCAGACCTGTATGGAAAGTTAGCTTCTCATAGGCTCATAAAGCTGGTAAAATGAGTTCATCTTTGTTTGTCTATATGCTGTTCTGTGAGGAAATGTGCCTGTGTCATAAACTCTAACTTATGGATATTTTTAAATTGTTTTTTCAATGCAGGTGATATTGGTCCAGCTAGCTAGCTCTTGTTAAAGATGAAGTTGACAGGGTTCTCTGGTAAGAAATCGCTGTTGGATTTATGGTTGAGAATCAGTGTTGGAGTGAAGGTGAAATTGGCTGTGTTTAGCCTGGTGGTTCTGATTTTAGAAGTTGGCCTCTGGAACTCCTTGTCAGAAAGACGTACATGGGAGAAGAGCTAATTCCAGTAGTATTATTAGAAGACACACTCCTGTTTGACTTAAGGGAGAATGTTCCTAGGCAAGAAAGTCTCTATTTCTGCTTATGCTTTTTTGGCATATGTTACAGATGGCAGAGATCAAGGTTGGCGACCAAGAAACACACCACACAGATGAGTGAGCTTCCTTGTTCTTGTTCCAGGGGGATAACCAGGTACGGATTGGTAACTAGCATGAGATTTCTCAAAATTCCCACAAGCTGGTGTGTTAGGTACATGTGACACAAGATCATATTTTATGTTGATACAAAGCTTTTCTAATAAACATTTAGGGAACTATCTTCTGGGGAGAAAAATATAAAGGTTGAGTATCTGAATGGATAGGTTGTAATATATTATTTTTAGTGATCATACTTACTTTGTCAGGATATTAATGATTAGCTATATTCCCAAGAAAGATTTATTTTGAAATTTATCAGAAGAAAATTATGTTAGAGTTATAGTATTTCTGATAAAGACATCAAGAAAAGTAAATAATTGACCTGATTTATACATTTTCAGTAATGTATAATACTCCAAGCTTTGATTTGATTGCTTTTATCAACAAGAATGGCATACGTTGAAATATTTCTGTATGTCTAAGTGATACTGCCTCTGTAGTTAAATTTCTAGATCTTTAAAATAATAAGCCATAGAACCAGCTTTACTTTTTAATCCTCTTCCAAAGATACATTTATTGACTTTAGAAAGAAGTTTGTGGGGAGGGAAAGAGAGAGACAGACAGACAGACAGACAGACAGACATTAATGTGAGAAACATCAATCAGTTGCCTCCCTTATAGGCCCCAACCAGGGATTGAACCTACAATTTAGATATGTGCCCTGACCAGCGATTGAACCTACAACCTTTGGTGCACAGTATGATGCTCCAACCAACTGAGCCATCTAGCCAAGGCCAAGCTACATTTTGTTATGTGTATGAACTTGAATTGGTCATTTTCAAAGCAAGGATGCTGAACACTCTAATATCCATACCAAATCTCTAACTGCCCATCCTTTAGCTTCAGTTATAAACAGAGAAAATATTTTTAGAGTCTGACATATCAATGTCAATATTTAAATCCAGCTCTGGTACATCCTGCCTGGATAACTTGTTTAATTTTTGGTGCCTTAATGTTCTCTTTAGGAAATTGGGATAATAATAGTCTTTGCAAAATGGTCTTCAGATTTAGAAATAATTTTTCAGAAACATGTAATACACTGTTTATCATAGTGTTTCACATAAGTGGTGAAAGGACTGTGCTTACCTTCACTTTGGAGATGTTTGGTGGTGAGAACCTTTGCTACACTAAGCTTGAATTCTGTATCCCTTATCTTTGTGCATGCTTAGATAATCGACAATGGTCATATCCAAGTTTTCAACTATAGGGACTTAGGTTATTCATAATGGAAAACAGAAGCAAACGTGGAATCAGAAGACTCTGAATTAATGCCATTTTCATGACTTTGGGCAAGTTACTTGTGTTCTCTGAGACTCCTTTTATGTCACCTGCACAATTAAGAGGTTTCAACCTATTTTACCTGTCTCACAGGGTTAACTGTGAGGGTGAAAGGTGCTGATGCATTTTGTGTGCTTTGTTTACAGCACTAGTGTAGCTGTAGAAGCTATTTTGTTGAGGATAGATCTTTTCATAGATGACTATTAATGTTATAAATTTCAGGCTTTCTGTAAGGGAATCTTGAAATGCTGGAGGTATCTGCTATAATTGTATATTATTTTAAATATCAGACCTCAATAAATAAAAATATATTAAAATGCATGAAGCGATTATGCCACTTCTCATGTAATTATACCACCTCCTAAACATAAAGCCATAGTTTTGGCTAATGTTTTAAAAGGTTTCAATGTTTTTCTCCTCATCAACAAGATATTAATCAGTAAACCTCATGCTCTGATTAAAATCTGTGGGCATACATACAAGTGAATATCTGTTCATGTAACTTTCATGGTCATGTAAAACTTTGACTGAAAACACATCTTATTAGAGAACAGGACTAGCCTGGCATAGGTGTCATATGTCTGGCTCCCAGTGTCTGATCCAATTTTTCTTATCAATTCCTTTTGTGTGACTTTTGAAAAATCACAGAAACTGGGTATTCAGTGTTAAATGTAAGGGATCCTGCAGAAGACCCTTCTAATGGGTTGGCCAAAAAGTCTGTTTAGTTTAGTGTGCGTGTGTGTGTGTGTGTGTGTGTGTGTGAAATAAACACATTTTCAATGTTCACCAATAACTTGGTTTAAATATTATGAGTATATTGGCTATCTCCCTCGTGGTATAATGTTGATTGCTCTCAATTAATGTCTCAATTTGATTCCTATCAACTTCAACTGGTCTACTTGACCTGGAACATCGAGCAGCGAGGACTCTCCAGCACAAAACTTCACAAACCACTTTTGACACATCTGATCAGTCACAGCACTTTCTCCATATGCTGCGCAAATCTTTTTTTGCATTTCAGTTGTGTTTTTACCTTTCTTGAAACAATAAAGCATAACATACCAAAAATGTTGCATATTTTCTTCCACCTTCAATATTAAAATGGCTACACAAAAATTCACATATTTTGATGCGTTTTTCTAAATGCATGCTGATACGACAGCTGTCACAATACAATCTAATAAAATTGTTTTTAATGAAGTTTAAGACAACTAAGTGCTACTAGAGCCATCTTATGGAAAAAACTGGATGAATATTTTGGCCAACCCATATTATATGTGCTTAGGAGACACCTTACCTCATGAAGAGTTGTGGGGAAGAGATTGTGCCTTGAGGAGAAACATGTAGTTAAGATTTGGAAAAGGGAGGTGAGAGAGTAGTATGGGACGTTACATGATGGAAATTGAATCACTAGAATTCAGAATGTGAAGTTAGTGATATGGGATCAAAGGAAAAATAAGATCAGAATGGAAAATTATGACACTAATAAAACTTAAGTCTAAGGTCTACTCCATCAGTTGTGGCAGCCCCTTACAAAGCTCCAGGAAATTCTAAGAAATATATGATGTTTGTGGTGCTTGTCAGATTTTTAACATTTGTAATTTGTTGTGATTGCTTTTGCCCTTTCAACAAATATTCACTTGTATCTAATTTAAATTCGTAATTTTAAATTTTTTATTAAAATTGCATAATCCTTGGGTGTTACAAAACTTAAATTCATCCCTGCATTCGATATTGTTTCTTATTAGGAAAAGACACTGAGATACTCAGAGCAGAATTATGAGATGCTGCTGTTAATCAGTAGTAATACATTGAAAGGGCACATGGAAGGGATAAACAGGGAGTTCATAAAAAAATTTTAAAGAGTGTTTGTGGAGTAGAGATAAAATGATTGGGAATACTGGAAACAAAGAATGAAATGGGTCAAAACATTTATTCAGTAACTACTCTGTACAAGTATGTCCTGGAATGATAGAGAATAATAGGATTCTGTTTTGCTTTCAAGGTGTCTGCAGTATAAATGCAGAGGAGATATTCATTGTAGAAGAAAAGTTTGATTAGGGTCTGAATGAATAGAATATGAAATAAATACAAAGAACTAGGAGAAGCATACCTGGAAGGAAACAAAACCCTTTCTTTAATGACTTTTATTTGGTGATATAAAAGAATTCAGATTAAAAGCTTTCTTTTTGTTTCAGTGAAAGAAATAGAAATGCAGACTACATTGTCTGCTTCTGCATACATTACAACCAGAACTATAACTAGTAGGGCTTACAGATATCCCTCTTCCCAGACCAAAGAATTCCAGGTAACTTTCACATAATTTCTAAGAACAGACTGCAATGTCCCTAGGGAAATGAACTGTGCAGGAACTAAGTTAGATCTTTCTAGACTTCCATTTATTCAGTTTGCTAATGTTTAAGTTAGTTCAACATGGGTTTGTTTGTTTTTTTCATTCTTGTTCAAGTACAGTTGTCTCCATTTTCATCCCATCTTGGCCCCCTGCCCCACCCATCCCCACCCCCCATCCTCATTCTCACCCCCTTTGGCTTTGTCCATGTGTCCTTTATACATGTTCCTTGATGGACCTTCCCCCATTTTCCTACATTATCCCTCTCACCTCTCCCCTCTGGTTACTGTCAGTTTGTTCTTTAATTCAGTGTCTCTGGTTATGTTTTGTTGATTAGGTTCCACTTATAGGTGAGATCATATGGTATTTGTCTTTCACCACCTGGCTTGTTTTATTTAGCACAATGTTCTCCAGTTTCATCCATGCTGTAGCGAAGGGCAGGAGCTCCTTCTTTCTCTCTGCTGTGTAGTATTCCATTGTATAAATGTGCCACAGTTTTTTGATCCACTTATTTACTGGTGGCATTTAGGTTGCTTCCAACAATTGGCTATTATAAATTGTGCTACTATGAACATTGAGGTGCATAGGTTCTTTTGGATTGGTGTTTCAGGGTTCTTAGGGTATAATCCCATCAGTGGTATTGCTAGGTCAAAAGGCAGTTCCATTTTTAGTTTTCTGAGGAAATTCCATACTGTTTTCCACAGTGGATGCACCAGTCTGCATTCCCACCAACAATGCACTAGGGTTCCCTTTTCTCCAGATCCTCATCAGCACTTGTTGTTTGTTGATTTGTTTATGATGGTCATTCTGACCAGTGTGAGGTGGTATCTCATTGTGGTTTTAATTTGCATCTCTCTGATGGCTAGTGTTGTTGAACATCCTTTCATACATTTCTGAGCACTCTGTATGTCCTCCGTGGAGAGGTGTCAGTTTAAGTCCTTTGCCCATTTGTTCAACATAGTTATGGAGTACTCTTATGTTCCACATAGTGATGAGTGCTAAAGCAGAATTATTCTATAGAAGTGCAGGTTTTTACATCAGCACTCGACGAATTCAGATTAAAAGCTTTTCCTATATATGTCACACTGAGAGTGTGAAAAGAAATATTTATTATAAATTTTCTCTTAATCTGCTTTCGTGTTCCTTTACTCTCTATTCTTTCCTAGATTTTTATCAGTCAGTTGTCACACTGGAGTTGGCTGAGTACCATCACTGATCCACTTATTCTTCCAGTAATTTATTTTTAGCACATGCTATAGAGAGCAATCTCACTGGGTTCTCTGGGGACATAGGACATAAATAAAGAGAGCATAGACCATATATTGTAGTAGGTTAGGCAGAAAATAACAATTATTTATACATGTCATATGTTAAGTGGTAATGTGTGATAAAGTGAAAAATGTAACAGTGAGGGTGAGCGTGGCATGTAGGAGGGTGGGGTTGCAGTTTTAGATGTGGTGGCCAGGAAAGGCCTCACCAAGAAGGCAAAATTGGGCCTTCAAGGAAGTTGAACCCCCAAGAAAGGAAAGGAGTGAGCCAGGAGTTACCTGTGTTAAAGGCAGAGGAATGAGAAGAGCCAAGGCCTAGAGCAAGAGCATACCTAATGTGTGCAAGAAACAGTAAGACAGCAAGGAGGCCATTGTGGCTGGAACCAAGCGAGTGTGTGAGAGAACGGACAGCAGAAATTTCTATCAGACGGCTAACAGAGGTAGAATATTGTAGGACATTATAAGGACTTCAGCTTCTGCTAATGTGAGATGTGAATCTACTGGGCTTACACAAGCTGAGGGATGTTTAAACAGGATCACTCTGACCATTGTAATGAGAATAGCTTGGAGGAATAAAGGGTAGAAAGAAGGAGAACGGATACGAAGCTATGGTAATGACCTGAGCATGAGATGTGGCTGTTCAAACTAAGGTGGGAACAGGGGATGTGGTGATAAATGATTATGTTATATCTCATACATTTATAAATATTATGCAGTACAACATGTATGTTAATTTTAGCTCAATGGAAATGACCTCAATACGTTTATTCATTTTTTGACACACAGTTTTCAAATTTAGTAGGCAAAGGCACTTCACCATTTAAAAAAATACTTAAATCCTTACATAATATAACAAAACTACAAGATAAAACATGAGAAAGACTTACACTAACTTCCTGAATTTGGGATTTACAAAGGGAAAAAAGACATACACCCTTTCAAACTGCAGAATGTCATTAAAATAACGATTTGATTATTGTAATCTTTCTTCTTATGTCTTATATTATCAGATCAATTAAGCCAAAGTTGATGATGTGATCTACCAGGCCTTTTGCAGTGTACACCAACTTGTTCAACTCACCTTTGCCCATTCCCACCCCCAAGTCTTAGCTCCCCACCCACCACCCTGGACGGGGTTATCTCTTGATACTGGAATTGGGATCTTATTTGCCTTATGTAAGCATTTATTTATTCATGATGGTCCTACTCCTTTGTAGGAGAAGTCAGGTCAGAAATAATAACTGATACCATATGTAACCCATAATATAGTCCTCTCTTTGATACACACTGACTAAACATTCATGGGCTTGATGTAATTAGATTTATCATAATTAAATACATTTATTTGTAATGATATATACTTATATCTAAGATATTACCTATAAAAGTAGCCAAAATTTTAATTATTAGATAGCCTATGTATCTTAAACATAAAACAGGCCCTTAAAATGCCAATACTCTTGAACTTAGATGAGAAATCAGGATAACTAGCATTTTGAACTACCACTAATATAATTTCTAAAGCTGAGATTTCACATTTGAAAAAAAAAGTGGGACAGTTACACTTACCCTACCTATTTCACCAGATTGCTAAAAAGATAAAATGAGAAAAGTTGTGCAAAACAACTTTTTAAGAACGGTTTTGTGTCAGTGCTATCAACACAGGTAAAATAATCTAATTTTATTCTCTTTAATCAAAAGAATTTCTTATATTCAGATGGTATACATATGAAAGTCCTTTATAGTTCAACTGGAATATAATGTCATTTTTTTAAAGATTGTATTTATTTATTTTTAGAGAGGGAAGGGAGGGAGAAAGAGAGAAAGAGAAACATCAATGTGCGGTTGCTGGGGGCCATGGCCTGTAACCCAGGCATGTGCCCTGACTGGGAATCGAACCTGCGACACTTTGGTTCGCAGCCTGTGCTCAATCCACTGAGCTACGCCAGCCAGGACTATAATGCCATTTTTATGGTCATAATAATGTTTGCTTATCAAGTAAAGGAAATCATTTCTCTACATGAATTTTACAGAACTGAATAATTATATAATTAATCATTATAATGATTATTATAATTATGTAATTATATAGAGTCTTTGACTCAAAAATAAGCAAAATATAAAAAATTTTTATGCACAGCAATTGATTGAGTTGTAGTATTTCTAGTGATAACCTCTTGAATTATGATAAATTTCTCTTTTCAAGGTAAACATTTTATTTTCTTTTATTATAGATGAGTATATTTGAATTTTACTTTTGCTGTTAAATTTTGATTGGAAGATTTTGTAACTTTTCAGAAATATGGTTTTTTTTGTCTGATTTTACACATGATTTAAAGTTACACATCAATAATCAGGGCAAAGTTCTGCAAATTTTATTTGTAAGATAATCTTATGAAATGAAATTTATATTGCCCTTATATATATGCTCAATGGAAATGGTGATGGTGATGATGATGATGATGATGATGACGATGATGACTTTGTCATTAATTCAAATGGTTCCTCTATTTATAAGGAAACTTTTCCTAGTATAAAGTGAAGAAATTTTAAGTTAAAATGTATTATCTGTGTAGTGGGATCCATTTAAATAGCACAACAAGGGAATAGTTCAGAATGCACAGATATCAGAAAAGGTTAAGAACATAATTAAAGTTAAAATACTTAATGAGTCACTGGGGATACTTAAAACAGCAGAGCAGCCATTAAGGCAAGCATTTCGCATGCACAGTTGTGTCATTCACCCTGGCTTCTGATGCCCATCCAATTAACTATGAATCTCTATGGAATCATGAGCACATTATTGGGTTAGTCTGTTACTGTTAGCTGCTCACAGTGTTCTTCAGATTGGATGGTATTAATCTATTAATATCATTCAAATAAAAACTCAAAAGAAAATATTCATTCTGGGTATTTTAACAAAATAGATTGGGAAATTAAAGTAAGAAAAGCATATACATTTATGAACTGCAATCTACTTTGACGAGATGATTACATTATATGCCTATCATTAGATAACTTAATTATTTTACATTCTTGGGATCAATAGAATTTTACTGATCTACTTATGCCCCTTCTCCTGTCTCATTCAGCACATTCTGTACTAGTCTGTTTCAAATAATATATCTACTTTTAAACATTATAAACTATATCTATAGAGTAACTTTGACATCTGTACCGATCCTTCTGGGAATTTTTGGACTGGAATGGTAGATTATTTCAGTGGTCATAGTGATTACAAACAGAATCTTATCATGATGATCTTTCTCAAGGGGAGGCACTAATCATAGCTAATTATATTCCCATATTTACCTTAACTGTTCAAAAAGCATGAGTTTGCAAGAGCCATTTTGATGGACAAAAATACATTACTATATTTTTCTGAAACTCAAATATAATTAGCTCTAGCCTCCCCGTCATGTACTGGTAAGAAATTGAATCGCATTCATTATTTGACATTTCCTGCCCCACAAGCTCTGGAAAAATTCCCAGTGAAGCTCTTAAACATTCTAGAACACTGGCATTAGTCCCTACGCATTGATCCACACCACTGAGAGCAATAGCCAAGACAGCACTATTCTTGAGAGTGGGTGGCTCCCTTAACTGTGAGCAAGTTTTAATGAGAGTAGTTCTACCTTGGTTGAAAGCCACAAAATCTAGTGTTGACTTTTCTAATGACACCACACAACTTTTCCTTTGAGTTAATTCTGTCTTCCCGGAGCTATTATGAGCAAGCTGGATGCTGCTCCCTACTACCTTTGCAATATCTCACCACCTTGTTGAGGGAGGTCACCTCCCTAGAACTCACTCTCAACCTCTTTTTCTTTTTATTTATTCTACATTCATTTCTTTCTTTATTTTTTTATTGTAATTCATACTATTAACTTGAGCTCTCAAATCTTTAGAGATTTTAGATATTTTTAAGTATATAATACCATGTTATCTATAGACATAAAGTTGTTTATCAGATAGCTAAACTTTATAGATTTTGCATAACAGAAATTTTGTACGAATTAATTAGAATCAATTTCCCTCTTTCAGATTCCTGGCAACCACCATTCTATTATTTGCTTCTGAATCTGACTATTTTAGATACCTCATACAAATGGAATTTTGCAGTATGTGCCCTTCTGTGTCTGGATTATTTCTCTTAGCATAATGTCCTTAAGATTCATTCATTATTTCTCTTAGCATAATGTCCTTAAGATTCATTCATGTGTTTTTGTAAGATTTCCTCTTTTTTAAAGGTGGAATATCTCATTATATATATAAACTACACTTGCTTTGTCTATTCATCTGTCAATGGATACTTAGCTTATTTCTACATTTTGGCTGTTGTATTTAGCACTTCAATGAACATGGGCATGCTACTATCTCTTCCAGTTCCTGATTTCAATTTTTGGGCAATAAATACTCAGAAATGGGATTGTTAGATAAAGTGGTACTTCAATTTTTAATTTTAGGTACTTCAATTTTTAATTTTTAGGAATCTTAATGGCTGTACCATTTTGCATTCTAACAGAATACAAGGGTTTCAATTTCTACACCTTCTCAAAAACACTATCTTTTGTGTTTTTAACAATAGTCACCCTAACAGGTATGAGATGACACATCATTGTGATTAGAGTTTGCATATCCCTGATCATTTATGACATTGAGCAATTCTTCCTACATCATTTTCTCTCCCAGCAGGGATCAGGGTAATTTCCCATCAATGTGCCTGTAGAAATGTGATACTGACTGACTCCTTTTCTGGAATGGAGGAGAGAAAAGAGATGAGAAAACTGATCAGACTTTTTTCATTCCTAGTTGTCATTATTTACCCACCATAAAATTATATAGCCACAATAACCTTCTGTTTGTTCTATAATGTCTTCAATTTTTGCAAGCCCAAGTCTTCAAATAATATTATCATATAGATAATTAATAAAATTTCTAAATAATCTTTTCTTATAATTAAAATGGTATCATAAATAAATATATGCGGTCTTCGTGCTCTCTTTTACACATTTGACCACTGTTTTTAGTCAGGTAGTCTGGAATGTGGGTTAATTGGTATACACTAAATGAGTTTTCCTATTAACCCATACTAGCATTGGCCTTAAAGACAAAGTTCATATTTCTGCACTACCATTAACTAACTGTGCGATGTTAGAAAAGTCATGTTACTAATGTTTCACTTTTATAATACATTGTATAAAGGACTAAAACTAGAGCATCTACAAGATATTTCCTGATTTATAATAAGTTTATGAAATGTGTTGTGCTTTTAAACATATAGTTTGATTCCTGTAATCTTTCTTCAGTGACCTTTTTATTATGACCACTACTACTACAAGATATGTAACAATTTGTTTTTATTACTATTATTTTTTTTTTATAACTGAAGCTAAGTCTGTTTTAGATATGGTGTAAAAGTCATTGATTCCAGATACTTTCAATGTACTCAGACTCAGAAAAGAAGTATGGATAGGAACCGCTGGTTCAACTGTAGTCTTTGATAGATCTTAGATTTTTTTTAGATATTCATATATTTATTTTAGATATTTAGATATTTTTACATATTTAGATTTATAATGTGAGAATTTTTAATATGCAAATGAATTTCATTTGAGGACTTATAAACCATCCTTTCCTGATTTTAATTCCTTGTTCTCCACAAAAAGTGTGAGTGAAAGAAAAAACATGGAGAGTGAATTGCCCAAGTTACAGCCCAAATTAATGAGTCAATAGAGACTCTACTTCTTTAATTCTGAGCTATTTAAAAGTATAACTAAGCTGAATCAATAGTTTTATCAATAGTCTGCCCAAGGATGAAAATAGAGTATATTATCATAGTATATACTTTGCTTAATAATCTGCTTTATTTATTCTGTGCTTGTATCTGCTCAATATAAAACATACAATAGCTTCAATCAAAAAAGTAAAAAATTACCCCTAAGTCTTCTATATGTGTATATATTGAATAGTACTGATATTTGAAAGAATATAAATGTATAACATTTACATTAAATTTTTTTCATTTACTTCTATTATCTCTATACTATAAAGAGTAAATTGTGACCTATTAAATTTTAAGTGTATATTTTAATACATTAAAATTTTGGTGTTTTAGATTGAACTCAGCTTTGATTTTAAATAGCATTAGCACTAGGTACTTGGACTGCATGGCTTGTAAATTTAAACCAAATTTAGATTCAAACTACAGATTGAATGTTCCAACCCATGAGTTAACCAATCCAGGAACACATATAGTCATGTCCAGAGAAGATCAATTAGGTAGGGTGAAGCTGTAAGAACCCTGGGAGCCAAGACCAGCCAGAAGAACCTGAACTACCACTGAATGAGGACAGTGAGAACAACTGTGGTGGGTGCAAAAAAAGAAATATGGATGACATGATTCCTGTGCTAGAACATTTTAGTGTTTATGAAAATAAAAGTAGCTTCGGAAAATAATTAAGAAGCAAATGGAAATTTCAGGATTCTACAGTATTTATTCAATTCCTCATATAAACATGCAGCTTAAAAAATACATTTTTATTAATTACAAGCAAAATGTGTTGTTTTCCTTCTGTCATCATTATAGCATTCTCTACACCATAGAGTAAAAATAAACTAAAATAGTGGTCTAACAAGTATAATTTCCCTTGAGGAGGTCAAGGATGGTAGATGAACCAATTTATTGAAGATCATGACAGCTAGTTAATAACAAAGCTAAATGTGAACAAGATTTGATTATGAAGAAAAAGTATCAACAGTTAACTATCAGGAGTGCATTGGTTCATAAAAAGTATTTCTGATATGTAAAAGTATTTATCTTTTGAAAATAGTACATGTGGTCTTTATTAAAAGATAGGCAGATTATAATTTTTAATTGTTTTAATGCTAAATATTAGATACACAGACACACAAATATACTGTTGTATTTAAAAGCATTATTAGAGTTATTGGATTATAAGATAAACTAGAACACATTATTGTAGTCATTTTTAGTAATCCAGACACCATTTTCAATAAAATAAAATTCAGATGATCTTCTTTCCAGTGTATCTCTAGAGATGGTGCCCTAAGTTAATGAAAGTTGTGAGGTCATTTTAAATTCATAACTTATTAAGGTTCATTGGGGAAACAGGATTCCCTACAAAGTTGTAAGGGCACCTGCAGAGTGAGAACTGGGGAACGAGGAGAAAACCAGGTTTATGGAGACTGCTTCAATGGAAGTAGCTTCATTTTTACATATTTTGAAAACTGGGGCTTGATTTTGTTTTGTTTGAACTGTGGGCTCCAAGAATAAAACTAACAGCAATAATAATGACAAAGACAAAAAGGGCAATGTTATGAGATTCACTGTTCAACAGATACTTTCCAATTTTAGGATTTTATACTTGTACATGAGCTTCTTTGGAAAAACATTTTTGGGTTTTGAATGTCTTAGTACATTATCTTTTCCTTTTACCAAAGATTCCCACCTTCCATTCTTTTTTTTTTCCTTTCTTTCTTTCTTTCTTTCCATTCTTCCCCCTTTCTTTAATATTAATGCATTAATAAGTTAAAATTGTAAAATAAAGAACGTGATTAAAAATAATAAAATCCATTCATTTATGTATTTATTTCTCTTATATTAACACTGCCTAACTTGATGATGAATAAGTAATTACTATAAGTAATGTGGACAATGTATTGGACTCCTGAAATTCATTTGCAGGAATTGTTCACTATTTAGAAAACCAGAGCAAATGATTAGTTCAGCTGAATTTCTGCTGCTGCTGCTAATTTATAAAAGACTCTTGAAAGTAGATGACCAAACTTCGTAAATTAATCTATTTTAATCATATTTTAATCATTTTAATCTATTTTAATCTATTTTAATCATTAAGTCATGATTAAGCATATCAGCAGAGAGAAGGTTTAAAGCCAGAAATTACAAAAATATATGCATATATTTTTAATTGTTTTTTTGTTTGTGTTTTTACCCCAGCTGCATCAGATTCTCATTTCATAGCACACCAGTCTCATTGGTTCATGTAAGGTCTCATCCTGTGTGTGCGTGTGTGGTTTTTGTTTGTTTATTCAGTCTTTATGAACTCATTCTTTTTTACCTTATTTTCTTTTCCTATTCCCTTCTTCCCTCCATAAGCAACTATTATAATTTATGTGATCATATATTTACTTGTAAAATGTATAGTGTTAACTGATGTCATTATCATTTTCACATACATAAATGCCACTACCATATAGATCAGATCCTGTTTCTAACTTGTTTTCACTTGGCAAATTATTTTTAAGGTGGATTCACCTGATGGTGTTAACACTGGATATGGTCTGTTTCCTGCAGACTATGCAGAGTGTTTTCATGGTGAGCATTCACTGTGTTCTCATTGTCCGTATCTCCTAATACTGCCTACCCTCCCCCCCACTGACAAAGAGATCCTCAATAAGAAGATTCCCAGGTCATAGGGTTTACCTGTGCTTAATTTAACAATAATCTTCCCACATAGCCCTCCAGAAATATTGTGCTTATCTGTATCTCTATTAAAATAATAATTACATGTTTATAAATTATAAATAAGCAATTGTTTCATTTTTCATTCTGATATGGTCTCACATCATAGAGAGGGATAAATCTGAAAAACTATCTAGCAAGTATAATCTTTTCTGAAGTCAAAGTCAAGTAATCCCACATTAGGGTCAAATGGTATTTTCTGGCTTTCAAAATTTTGCAAGATGATGAGAGATAAATAGCATGTCATTATTGTTTAATTTGTACTTTCTAATCTCTAATGAGTCTGAACTCTTTTTCATATACTTATAATACTTTTGACTTTCCTTCTGTGTTATTTTACTAATTGCCAAGATATTTTTGTTTTTTCTAGAATAATTTATTAATTTATATGGCAATGTAAAATATTGACATACACAGCATAAAGGTGGTGATCATTAAAAAGTGTTGAATTGTGAATTGCCTGTCACATAGCTGACAAAATATCTGTGGATTAAGTAAATAACAGTCATGAGCTTTTGTGTAATATACGGTAGGATGTACAGTAACCTATGACATTGTTAACTCAGTAATTTTAATCTATAGATGTTTTTGAAGTAATGGTAAATATTAAGTACAGCCAAAGAAATGACATAGATGAAATTTTGTATTATAAAGATAAGAAGAACTTGTGTCCATTTGAGGAACATTAAAATTAAGTAATTTCAGAAGTTATGATAACACATTTGAGTGAGTACACTTTATTCTATTGATTGATTTTTTAAATTCAAATATTACCTGATTCTAATTTTAAATTTTGATAGTCTATTAAGTATAAGATTTTGAGTGCCACATCCTATCATCAGCAAATATTCACAAATCACATTCAGCAAAAATTTAGTTTTTCTTAGTTTTCCTAATAGAAACAAGTAGAATAGGCACTTTCTATGGATAGAATTGGTGAGTCATCTGTACATTCTCAAACTTGAACAGTTGGTAAACATATATGTTGATATATAACTTAAATATAAAAATAGAAATATTTGCTCATAGTGTTAAATAATAGATTTGATCATTTGTGTGTACACTATCTTCCAGGAATTATTTCTTAAAGTCAGAGTAAAGAGTTACCTGAGGTTTGAATATGCTTATATTCAAATCAATTAAATGGTAAAATACTATTTTAGTGTACTTCTATGCAGTATGATCATTTTCAACAAACTTTTGCATGCATTTTAAAATAGTTTATAGAATTTTAAAATTAACATATTTTTCAAAAATGCTGTATTCAAAGTTTCAAAGTAATTTTCACAACTATTAAAACCACCTAATGAATTAATCAGGAGTTATTTGAATATTCACTTGATTATTTTAGTGTGGTTCTCATGGAATTTGTAGGAAGTTGGATAGGCAATGCAATTGGGAGGTGTTGCTAAGTGACTGTGTCTGAGTAGTCCTGGTCCCTATAGTGTCTGATACTCACTATTGCAACCAAGAATAAAAGGGTAAAAGGACTAGAAAATCTTTTGAATAGTACTGCACCATGTCTGGTGGGAAACTGAGTGATGGGAAAGGTTAGCAGGAGTATCATGGGACAGAGCAGATCGTATAGTGCCTGATCTCAGGTAAATATCTAGGTATGATGCTAGTTTTCTGTACATTTTATTTAGTGATGTCATTAATATTTCTACATAGTTTTCCTTTTTATGACTGGAAGCATTTTTTATTTCAGTGGATAATTATGTTTTGTAAATTTGCCCCATTATTTTGAGGTGTGAGAAATAGGTAAATCCAATAGAAGTAGCATGAAGATTATGCAGCTATATTTTTTCATGGAATATGCTCCTGCAGAAAAGGAACCATGCAATTTCTGTATTATAACACCATTAATTTGTTTCTATTCAAAGTCATCTGTTTGTAAATATACTCTTACCCCTGACTAAAAGAAAAAAGTGTGCATCTCAGTGTGTTTTTTTTCCTCTTTCAGTACTACATTTTTCTTTAGTGGTATCACCACTGTCTTTTATGTAATTTTTCTCATTTTATATGTACAACAGCCTGGGACTGTTGAAATAAACCTAAGGCCCATCTGAAGAGAAAGTTTTCTTTGAGTAAGTTATGGAAAAGTCCTTATTTGTGTTATTGTGGGCATTTTCATGGACTTCTTTTGTCATTTCACTATAGTAAAAACATTTCCCAAAATTGCTTGCAACTGGTAATATGCTTTTCAATGTATATGAAATCACTAAAACTTTTAAAGACTCAATCATGCCATGTTTAGAGTTTCCCATTGATACCAGTGTTGAGAAATAGGTAATTTCACATAGGCATCTGTGAAGCTCATTGAAAATGCAGTTTTTCAACAAGTCTTTTTTACTTAGTCATAGCCTAGTATGGCACACATAACATTTCTCTAAGGTAAAGCTAGTAGCATTCACAAATATTTGGGCACAATAATTTTGGATGGTTTTATCTAATTTATATTGCCCTCACAAAGCACCATTATTAGGACCATCTGATTTGTGCCAAGTGTCTGACCCTAAATATTTTGACAGAGCATACAAAACAGACCAAGAAACTAAACATAAAATGTTGAAATGTTAAATGTTACTACTTTTTATATGAAAATTACCTTTTTAGAGAGAAAGGAGACACAAAAACCCTTGTAATGAGCCCGGTGACCTACTATACAAGACACACTGTGAAATAAAATTGTAGAGCTCTTTGTTCACACATTATTAAGAATTTCAAGAGAGCAAAAGCAAAGCACTAAGCCAAACATAGGATCTTCTGAGCACCAGGCCTTGTATATACTACACAGACCACACACACACCCATGAAGCTACACTCTCTGTAGTATTTCTGCAGCTTCTATTCAGGAGTGTAGCATGGAGTGAAGAAAAGGTGCAACATGGAAACTGATTTGTCTTAGCCAAGTTGAAGGTACAACAGCTTCTGAAGTCGAGCTCCACAACAAAATCCTAAAGATTTTCTTCTACAACTCCCATTCCACAATAGAATATGGAAGTTTGCATTCTTCTAGTTGCTTATTCCCATGAAAAAAATTATATTAGTGGTTGTAATTATTTTTTGTCCAACACAAAATTGGTCTAAGCAATATACATTAAATGTTTTCTTTATAGCAGTGTGAACAAAATGCATGTGTTTGATGATTAATAGATTTTCAAAAGCAACATTTTGCATGTTGTATTAAATGCATTTTATGTGTTCAGGTAAGTTGATGAAATAGAACTACAGGTGGTTTTGGTATTCGTGTTCTAGAGAACTTTGAACTAATGTTCTCTGAAATGTGTGCTGAGGTGGTTTGTTAACGTAAAATGATGTCTTCTATACCCTACTGACCCAAACTAGAAACAGCACACATTTTTCATGTTACGCTTGAATTTGTCTTTTTAGGGATGCAAGTACTGGAATGGAATGGAGTTCCTTTAACTTCCAAAACGTATGAAGAAGTGCAGAGTATCATTAGTCAGCAAAGTGGGGAAGCAGAAATATGTGTAAGACTGTGAGTTTTTCCCCATCTTTTTGTTTCCATTTTTTGGCTATTCATGGCTCTTTTAATTTAAAATTGTTAAGGTGGAACCTTTGCCAGTCAGCAAGATTTTCTTTAATTAGAAAATGAAGTGAATACAAGTTTTTTTTTTTAGATTCCTTGTGTTCAGAATCAAAGTCTAAAGCATAGAAAGAATTCAGCTAATTTTGTCTCTTATTGATGTTAACAGCTTTCTCCTTTTATGCTTTTTATTGAAACATACTTCATTTAAATGAAAACTTAAACCCATTTAGATTTCATAGATGTGTATAGTATTTTAAAATAAACTTACATTTAATCCATAAAGATTTCACCTTAAATAATCATTTTTATCAGCTGACTTTTAACAGCATTGCAAAAATGTATTTGGTTAGAAGGGTGAGCATGCTTTGCAATTGCTTTATATCATTAACCACTTCTCATTTACCTACTGAAAAAATATTCAGGGTATTTGGGGAAAAGGGCCTTTGTCACAGGCTTCCTCAATTTGTTTCTTAATTTTTTTGTTTTAACTTTTAGGGACCTCAATATGCTATCAGATTCTGAAAATCCCCAGCATCTAGAACTTCATGAACCACCAAAATCTGGTAGGTGAAAGAAACCTTCTTTCAGTTGAGGGTAAAAATGTAGAAGTAAAAATGCAGCTCTACTTACAATGGGGTTACACCCCAATAAACCCATCATAAACTGAAAATATTGTTAAGTCAAAAATGCATTTAATACACCTAATTTACCAAACATCATAGTCCAGACAAGCCTACCATAAGTGTGCTCAGAATACTTACATTGGCCTGCAGTTGGGAAAAATCATCTAAAGCAAAGTCTATTTTATCATAAATTGCTGAATATGTCATATAACTTATTATATGTATCACTTCTGCACCATTGTAAAGTTCAAAAGTTGTTAGGTCAAACCATTGTAAGTTAAGAACCATCTGCAATTATTGAGGCAGCTGTAGCTATAGATGAAGATATAGACATAAACATAGATACAGGCAAAATAAAGCTATAGGCTAATAGATGTTTATATGTTTATGTAATTGTAAACAAAATCAGAAGCATTACAGCTGCATGTTTAGCATTTTAGGGGAACACATTTGCATGTTAGATCCATTAGAGAAATTTATATGAAATTCCTGCTATATGAATTCATATTTAATTAATCCCATCAAAGTAATTTAAGGAGCCATTTATTTTTGGTCTTATATAATTTTTAGATAATACTTGATCTTTTTTACTGTAATTGGGATTTGGAACACCTATGCCTGAATCTTTTGATTGCCTTTTTCTAATAAATGAAAATCAACATGCAGTCTAATAAGATTAAAGATATCACCTATTCCCTTGTTGAACAAATATGTATTGACTACTTCCTGTGCCAGAGTCAGCACTCGAAGAGTCTGGGCTACTACACTAAATAGAAAAGACCAAGGTCTGTAGAATCTTTCATACCTTAAGTGTACATATACTCCAAAATTCCCCCATTAGAGAAAGATATATTTAAGATTTGGAGAAAAAATAGCTAGTCATACAAATGAAGTCCCAGTGAATAAAATAGAATATTTTATCTTCATACAATTTTCTATATAAAAAATTAAAAACATTTTTCTGGAGTTGTAGAAGAAACCTCAGTTTTCCTCTGTAACTCAAAATTACTCTTCCCTGAGCCTTCTCAGGGAAATGTATAGATAAAGGTATATTATGTTTATTTTTTAATATTTAGCTTATTATATAATATTTTGACTTTGTCTTGTGGAACTCAAATAAGTTCCATGCTTTTAAGTGCCTATGAAATTGAGGAATGTGTAAAGACTTTTTGTTTTATTGTAGTGGATAAAGCAAAGTCCCCAGGGGTTGATCCTAAGCAGTTGGCAGCAGAGCTCCAGAAGGTTTCGCTACAGCAGTCACCACTGGTTCTGTCCTCTGTCGTTGAAAAAGGATCTCATGTGCATTCAGGTCCTACATCAGCAGGATCCAGTTCTGTTCCCAGCCCTGGGCAACCAGGGTCACCCTCGGTGAGCAAAAAGAAACACAGCAGCAGCAAGGTGAGACATGTTCCATGTGACCATTGAGTTCCTTACTTTCTAGTTACTTATTTAGAATAGGAGATAGGAAGTATAACATCATTTTCCAAGGTGCTCTTATTTTTACACATTGTCTAATTATCTACTGAAAAAAAGTTTTTCATTTCTGAGTATGTAACTGATTCACGATGTATCAAGATGATGTATTTCTACCTTGCTTAAAGTATTTTAGCAGTTACTGTAAGGAACTTGAAAAATAGGTCTGGTGCTTCTCATTTCCTTGTTATTTTTTCTTTCTTCCTATTGCACAAATCTCAGCCTTTTTGTATATTAAATATTAGTTTTGCATCTTTTTAGAAAAACAAGATGTGCATTACATTAGATTTTGTAACTTAAAAAGGATACAGATAAAGAGAATTTAAAATAATAACAAGGAAAAAGAGTAGTATACCATTGCCATTTTCAATTTTATCCTTAATTCCATACTAATAAATTTTTTCTTGATGCAAATCTTTATTTGAAACAAATGTTTCTAACACTATTATTTCAAAGTTGCTGGAAAATTTAAAAAACATAGAATTAATTGTTTAACCTTATAAAAGCAGAGGAAAATGTAGACAATTTATAATTTTCCCCTCAGATTTGGTTGTTAATAAAGAAACTCTTCTTATGGTCAGTGAATACATTGGAAAAATTGTGTTTGATTAAACACGTGTAAAGGTTTTTTTTATGTGGTGATATATATGAGACAGACAGGTCATTCTTGGTTAAACTAACTTGACTTCAGAATAAAAATTTGTTTTACTAAGTACTAAAATACAGCAGGTGTCACCAAAAAGGCCTTTTATGCAGAAGCCAACAAGAAAGGTAGGATGATTTTAATCATTGCACATAGCTACTTACTCCAAGCCAAATACAGCAAGACTTCATTCAGAGATAGGTTGACTCAATTTAAAAATAAATTTTAACACAACTATATTTTATAAAATACAATTATGTGTTAATGTTGGAGGAGTGCCTCATGGCGGCTGCCTGTCTCTAGAATTACAGACTGATATTTCTTTTCTCAGTAGCTCCACATAGGAGAAAATTTCTTTCTCAATATCTTCATGTAGAAAACCTAAAGATATGGCAAACTCTGCTAACAAAGTTTTCTTTTTTAAAATTTTTTCTTTTTTTTATTGTTGTTCAAGTACAGTTGTCTCCACTCCCCCCCACCCCAGCCATCCCCACCTCCCACCCTCTATCCTACACACCTCTGGCTTTGTCCGTGTGTCCTAAGCACATTAGAGTTCTGTAAGTCTGTCATCCTGGTATTTTTTATTTCAACAATTAACATCACCATCTTCTCACAAAATTAAGTAAAAAAAATTTAAGAGCACCATTGCCTCTTATTTTCTCGTCATTCACACTGTCTAATCAGTTCCTGAATTCTAATCCCATGAATTCTTGTTTTTTCATAAGTCTCTAGTAACTTTCTGTTTTCTTTGAACTTACCGATTTCCTTAGCAAAGCATTATTTTTGTGTACCAATATTACTTCCTTCCTTCACTAAGGGTAATTCCACTCACCAGTCTCTTTCTTCCTGCTAAACTATCCTCTATCTAATCTGTGACACAGTGATCTGATTGGGTTGTATCCTGTGTAGAAGGTATCCCTGCCACCTGGAATGTCGGCCCCACCTCTCTCTTGGGTCCCTATCCTGCTCATTCTAAAAGGGCCTGGTCTAATGGTCTTCCTTGGGAGATTATCATAATGTAGAAAGATCTTTACAATAGCCTTGCTTTTAAATACACTATTTATTAAGGTTTCCAACTCATTGCTACTTGCCCCAGATATTTTTGGATACCACCTCAGTGTCAGAGATTATACTCTGTACCCAAAATACAAACCTGGATAAAATCCTGTCCCTGTGTACTGTGTAGACCAGTGGTTCTAGAAGTGTGCTCTCAGCCTACCGGCACCAGCATCATCTAGGAAATTGTTAAAAATGCAGTTCTTGATCCCACCCTAGACCTTCTGAATCAGGAATTCGGGGGAAGGCACAAAGCAACCTGGGTTTCAGTAAGTTCTCCAAGTGAGTGTGAATCCCTTTGAAGTCTGAGAAGTGCCCATCTAACTGCAGATGAAGAAGGACTTGTAAACAAACTCAGTCATGGTATAATGTTGGAAGTCATTAGAGATATAAAGAAAGCACTTAGAAAAGTGGAGTTAGGAAAGCTGGTGCTTAGCTAATGAATCAATCTGGTAAAGGTGAAAAAGAAGTTAACATTCCAAGCAGAGCTGCAGCATGAAAAAACTCCCACAATGGAAAATTGCATGCCTGAGACATTAGATGTGCCATAGATTCAGGGGTAAGGAAATAAAGAAGTCCAGATGGGGGCAAAATGGAGGACATTATACACCACATCTGCCTTTACACTACAGTAGGCAGGAAATCAAGAGCCAGGGATAAGCTTTAAACAAAAATAAAAGTGAAAATGACAGGAAGCCTTTCTTCATGAAGTCTTTCCATGTTTTCATTCTTCTCTCAAGTCAGGAGTTATCGTCCCTTCCTTATTTCTTCCTTCCAAAGTGTCACATGCTTTATGCACTGTTTAAGACAATTTGTATCTTGATCCTAGGTACTCATTTGCTTACATTACTCTCCCAACTGGCCTGTGAGCTCCTTAAGAACCAAGAACCATTCCCAGTTTTCTCTGTAGCCTTCTAAGCCCATAATAGAGTGGCTTGCCTAGAATAGTAACAAAGTAAATAAATATTGTAAATTAAAACATCAGCAGCACTTGTGTAATAATATGGGGGTACAAAACTTGATTTCTTGTAATATGTTAACTTTCAGGGCAATGACTAGAAGATGAAAGTGGGTATTAGAGAACAAACATCAAGGAAATGATATTGATGGGTTTTAATGATATGTGGTAATTTTTCTCCATGCCAAGAATTTTTCTTATGTAATTTTTTACAGTATTTTTGCTAAAACAAAAAGTTATAGAGCTATACTGTTTATTACAGTATCTGCTAGCCACATGTGGCAATTGAGCACTTGAAATGTGGCTAGTCCTCATTGAGATGTGCAATCTTGAGATTACAAGCCAAGTTTTGATGACAGTATGAAAAAAATGTAATATATCTTGTTACAATTTTATATTGAATCCATGGTGGAATAACTGGAATTAAATAAAATATATTACTAGAAGTTGATTTTACTAGCTCATTTGTACATTAAATATGACTACTAGAATGTGTAAAATTACCTATGTAGCTCACATTATATTCTACTGGACAGTGTTAGTATAGAGATTACTTCACTGTTATTGGTAATAATAGCAATAATCAAATCTAATTATTTTTAAATATATATGTATAGCTTTAATTGATATGTATAGTCACCATACACTAACACTCTTGAAGAAAGGAACTATTACCTATTGATGTGTTTTTTGTTTTTTGTTGTTGTTTTTTTTTGCATTTATCTAGTTTAGCTTATACGGAGTTTCTTAAACATTTTGGCTGAATGAATAAATAATTTAATGGTATTTCTTAGCCCTGGCTGGCATAGCTCAGTGGATTGAGCAAGGGCTGCGAACCAAAGTGTCGCAGGTTCGATTCCCAGTCAGGGTACATGCCTGGGGTTGCAGGTGATGACCCCCAGCAACCGCACATTGATGTTTCTCTCTCTCTCTTTCTCTCTCCCTTCCCTCTAAAAATAAAAATAAATAAAATCTTAAAAAAAAAATAATAATAATTTAATGGTATTTCTTGACCCATTAACATGTAGAAAGCTTAAAAGGCAATACTTTTATTTGTTCTCTAAATCGTACAATGTTAAAAAATTATATTGAGAAATTATAGAAATATTAAGTGATGGTCTGAAGTTTACATACCCCTGAGTCAGGTAATATAATATTCCCAAATATCATATGTACTTTTGAGAATATAGAGAATTATAGTTTTAACTTTTTTGTGTTTTCATTAAGTATGAGACTAAATATTAAATCACAGTATATTAATATAATGAAATTTATTAAAACTAAGACCTTAAAATTACATTTAGCATAATTGTACATTTAGACATTTAGAACACCATCTATTAAAATTTTAAATGATTATTCATAAGTAATTAGTAGTCTATTAATAATTCACTAATTTATATGATTATTTCTGAATAAATGTAAGTAAAATTTGAATTTAGTAAAAACATATTAGATTTACATAAGCAATATATGTAAGACTTTTAAGTTATTTTGCTTAAACTGGTTGAATATTAATTTTTGTCTTTAAAATACTTATTTTGCTGCCTCAAGCTGTTTTGTCTCTGAAATTTCAACCAAACTTTATTTCATCTTTGAAGTCTGAATTATTTCAAGTCAGTGTATAAATAAATAATTCAACTAAAGTACTTATTACTTTTAAATGTTCTTATGATATACGACTTTGGGTTCCCAAACTTTGCTGGTCATGGCAGACTTAACATTCTCTGTCATTTTTCCATGGTGCTCATATGCCCCCAAAATACCTAAAATAGTTTCATTCATTAAGTGGTGAGGTCCAAATAATTTAATCAGTATTTATGTCCTAACATCTTAGTAATCGTTACAAAAAAATAAAATACACATAGGGTAAAATGAAATCATGTATTCATTTCACTCTTAATAACTAAAATTACATATCCATGGGATATGTGCACCTGATAGGCACTGCACAGCTATTCAAATTATGGAATCAGATTGGACACTAATACTCTCACTTCCTGTTCCAGGCTGATCTTGCTTATTGTTGTTCAGTACATTTTTTATCACCATAATCATAAAACACCAGCCTCACAAAAACATGGCTTCGTTGAATGAAATGCAGTTGGCTCTGATCCTGACGTGTAACTACCTGCAGCTGGTGGCTTGCCTGGTGTCCAGCAGATGCTGCTCTTTTTCCTTCTCTAGTTTAAAATAGCCCTCTGTGTCCTTATGAGTTCCCTGCCATACCCCGGAAAACTAAAAATGGTGTATAAGTTTGTTCTCTGTGTAAGTCTAGTTAGGTTTGCGTGATCTCGTCAAATAAATACGACTGTTAAAAAAACTCAAAACAACATAGGTTACCAACAATCACCCTTTGCTTTTCTTTTGTCTTACTTTTGACTTTTTATCTCAGCTATTCCCCAGCTTTCCTCAGTGAGATGCAAGGATATCTGATTTTAGAAAACTCCCCTTCTTTAATTGAGATATAAATAGCTTCAGGAACTTGTGTGGTCCTTTTTCTAGATTCAGTTTTCTCTCCTTAAAATTTAAATAGTAGAAAACTGTATTAAACATAATTGTTCAATAACTAATATTTCATTCTTTGTAGCCCGGGCATAGTTTTAGTGTTAATAAATGACCATTCTTACAACCGAGCTAAACCAATAAAAGATATATGGCATAGGAAATTTAAAACATACCCCATAACATTGCCAGTGATTACATTAGCTGTTTTCTCTACTGCACTGAATAAGGCCTGGAATATTGCTGTCTCCTTTTGATAGCTCTCATTTCTCAGATAAAAATCTAAAGGAAAAAGGTGGCAGAAGGAGTATATCGGGGATCTTTTCTAGTTAATCATAAAAACAAGACCAATATATGTACCTGTAGGGTGTTATTTGTACTAAACTGGCCTCCATTTCAGTAAATATCTCCCTGTCTTGTGCTACATTGCCTGAAATTGTTAGATCTGGGGTCAAGGCATCATTTCTCCTTTACTACAAATATTCCATTAAAATGTAACAACTCAGCCATCGAGCACTTAGTCAGCAGTGGAATCAGTTTACCAAATCATATTCCTGTTTTTAAGGTTTTACTAACGTAAGGGATATATTAAAGAAATGAGAACATAAATAGAATGGGATGTAATTATAATCGAGGGTGAGATAGTAGAAAGCAGTTGCCTGGGAACAGGGAGGGGCTGACCCCCAGCAAAGGCGTGGAAGAATGGACTTTCCTCACTTCTGTCTCCTAGGCAATTGTTGTAGAAGAACAGTATCTTTTTTTGTTCCTCTCTAATTGAAAATTGAAAATATATCACTGCAGGTATAAAATTATAGCTTCAAAACAGGCTTAACAAAATGAGAAGTAGATTTATGTACCTATAAAATTAAATATGTATTGAGAAGTATAAACAGATAGCATAATCTGAAGCAGACAAATGGGTGAAATACATTTTCCAGGCAGTGTGCTCTGACCAAATAGAAATTAATTTCAGAAGAAAGTTGAAATGGTAAATTCTAGGAAGGGTTTATCCATTATTATAATGTATGTTTTTAATGTTACAGCCTACTGATGCAACAAAGGTTGTCTCTCATCCAATTACGGGGGAAATTCAGGTATGAAAGTTTTTTTACTTTTAAATCATCATTGCACCATCTTTTCTAGTTGTTTTTCCCCTCTGGCCTATTGAAGTTGTAAACACTGTTAGAACCTTTTATGTTTTATAACACATACTGATCAATAACGGAAAAGTACAATTTCATAGAATAATATTTTAATATAAATATGTTTTATGAAACCTAATTATATCAGTGGAACTCTGTATTTTGAATTCTGCCCGGTACCTTAGCAGTATTAACACATTTTGTGCCTCAGGTATTTTATACTTGTTGAATGTATTTCAAACATGACACATTTTCCTGAAAATTTGTACCTCCCTCTTCAATAATTTCGTGAGCCTAATGCTATCCTCATTTCTTCTCCCAATTAACATTGTGAAATAATGGTTAAACAAGTACTGTAAAGCCATGTTTCTTACTGGAGGTCATAAGCAATTTTTAATTTATGAAGGTAGTTTAGTGGATTTTGACCAGGAAAACAGAAGAAAAGTAGTATAAATCACTATTTTTAGTTCTATATATGTGTTTCTGTGTTTGTATGATATATTGTAACATATATTTCCTACTGTGGATCATACTCAAAAATATTAGATAAACTGTGTTTCAGATGGAACCCAGGTGTAATTTGGGGTAGATAAGAAATGTCACATAGAAAGAGTTTACACAATATAAAATAATAACTTCGAAGGTAGTAAGTTTCAGTAAAGGGAATGAAAACAGTAAGTCTTAGCTGTGTCTCCAACACCTTCTAGAGGAAATTTTCATGAAAGACTTCACAAAGGATAATGAGAGATTTGAACTAATTTGAGAATAAGCAGAGAGAAAGAGGAGTGAGTTCCTAAAAGAAGAAATGGTACAGGGAAAGGTTCCATCGCCAGAGTAATGAAATGAAGAGGTCAGCTTGCTGCCCTGAGATGTCCCTGTAGAGATAAGTTAAGACTAAATTAAAAAGGACCTTGGCCCTGGCCAGGTGGCTCAGTTGGTCAGAGTATTATCCTGATGCACCAAGGTTGTAGGTTCGATCTCAGGTCAGGGCACATACAAGAAGCAACCAGTGAATGCATAAATAAGTGAAACAAAAAATTGAGGTCTCTCTCTCTCTCTCTCTCCCCCTTTCTGTTTCCCTAAAATAAATAAAAAAAATTTTTTAAAGAATCTTGAACATAGCTGAGGGGGAGTTAGCCTCTACATAATAGGGTGATCAATAAACATTTTGGCATAAGGAGGAGACTAATTGAAAGGACTAAGGACTATGTAATGAAAAGTCACACAGCAGTAGCATACAGGAAATATTAGAACGGGGTGGACACACAAAGTAACCAATTAAGTGATTATCTAGGCACACACTGATTACAGTGAAAGTGGAGTCTGACAGTGGAAATAGAGAAAAAGTGCTGAAGGTGGGCACCTTTCCAAGAAGATTATAGAAGGATGGAGCCTGAATACATTTGGACTCCTGATCTTGCTGACTCACTTCTGTTTCCCACTTCTAAAAAGCCTTACTCTGATCCTTCCTTTCACAAACAAAGAAAAAAGAAAGCTAGCTTTTCTGATTTAAAATATCTTTCTTTCTCTCATTTTTTTAACTCCTTGCCCATGGACCAGTATTTGCTGTGGTTTTTGTTGGTTTGTTTGTTGTTGTATATCCTTATGTTATTTTCCTTTCCCTTGGGCAGTAATGTTTAATTCTATAGTGGAAGTTTACACTAATGACATTCCTTCTTTACTCTTGGGATACTTTACATTTTTCTTTAATTTCCTTATGACAATGACTTTATTTTATTTTTTAAGCCAAACCTTATTCTAAATAAACCCTTACATAGACACCACGCAATGAATCTGCCAGCACTGAGTAGCTGTGGGTGAGGATTCCTGTGGAATCTCATTCTCGATTGGAAGTAATCTTGGAAGTTCTAAATGTTTTCTAAGGCCCCACCAGAGTCACTTTTGAAAAGCACTGTCTCAGGGAAGCCTACATGTTTTAATTTCAATAGTAAATGGTTTTGAAAAAAATAGTTTTGATGCCACATCAGTTAAAAGTGGGCTGTACGGCTAACAGAGAAAAGAGAATATAGGGAAGAATTTCCCCTTAAAAATTTGGAAGCTGTTCTCAATCTCAGTGAAACTAATTTCATAGTAATTGTGTATTTCAGTCCCTGTGACGGCACCCAGTCACTGCAGTTCCAGACTCCCCATTTCTCCTCTTCCTTCATGGTACTTTGTTTTATGTTTCTCAGTGATTTCATGATGGTCACACTGGGCTTTTCTGTATTGAGAAAAGTGATTGAAAATTCCTTTTTTACCACAAAATATACCAGATCAAAATCACGCTAAAATTAAGGATTATTTTAATTATGAAATTTTAGATACAGTTCAACTCATCTAAATTATCTTATTTTCAGTATAACCAGATCACATGTATTGTAAGATTATTAAAAATATGTATTTTTATTTATGGATTTTCTCCTTTGAAATACAATTATGTTTTCCTTTTTGTTAATTAATAAAAACATCATCAAAAAGAATTAAGTCTTATTCTAATGCCAAAAGACTCTTCTAATTTCTAAGGAGAAAATTTAGTTGATTCAGTTATTTTGAATTATGCATACTTATCAAGTATTTATTAGAAATATACATCTTTTACTATTTCAATGACAATGTGGCAACAGCTACTAAGCATCTGTGAGACAGTGCCTGTTCCCTCTTCAGCTTCTAAAAGTAAGGAACAAGATTTCATTATCTTAATCTCTCATTCTACTAGAAAAGTGGGTGGAACAGAAAGAAAAGCTGTAGGTTTAATGTCACATAATGCAATATAGAAAGAGAGAAATTGTACACAGTCTAAAATACTCTTTCATTTCAGTAGTGGTAGCTCTATCTCGGAATACTGATTCTACACACTGCTAATTATTTGGTGAAATGCAAAACATTTTCTAATAAAATTATCTATTAGTTTATTTTCAAAATCCTGTTAATTGTTTTCATGAATGTTAAACATTTAGTATTTTACTAAGAGTAGTTATTTAGTTTTAAAATGCAACTAGAATTTGCTGTATGATTTTTCTTCTAAATGGATTTTAGACAGGCCAGGGCTTTCACAGAAGAAAAAATGAACAACACTTTTCCTAATAATTACATGTGCTTGGCAGTTTCCAATTAAATTAGACATCTAGTGGTCTGTTAGTTTCAAATAAAATGGAAATAAGGGTTGATGCTTCTTATGAGAAAAAAATACTTATAAAATATTGAATGACAATGTATTATGTTTTTAAAACAAAAAAAAAATTCACCTGATATATTTCTGCTTCTTTAAGCTGCAAATCAATTATGATCTTGGAAATCTCATAATACATATTCTCCAAGCAAGAAACCTAGTCCCTCGAGACAACAATGGTTATTCTGACCCCTTTGTTAAAGTGTATCTTCTTCCAGGGAGAGGGTAAGTAAAAACTCAATGTCTTCGAACTACTGCATCCTCTGATTTAAAAAATAGTGGGCCCTGGCTGGGTACCTGAGTTGGTTAAAGCGTCATCTTATAATGCCAATGCTGTGGATTTGATCTCCAGTTAGTACACATGCAAGAATCGACCAATGAATACATAAATAAGTGGAGCAACAAATGAATGTTTCCCTCTTTTTCCCTCGCCCTTCCCCCCTCTCTCTCTAAATCCATACATTTAAAAAATAAAAGTAAAATAAATGTCTCTTCTAGACTCTAATTTCAAAAAGTATATCATTTCCTTAGTTTTATCCACTTGTCGTATTTATTTATTTATACTAGTAGATAAGGTGGAATTATAACTTATAATTAAGCTTTAAAGGGTTCTAGGAGAGCCATTGATCATAATAAAACCTGCCTCAGTGAGAGGGAGCACATCAGGAATTCTCTCTGGAAACCACTCTTGCTGTGATTAGTCAGATTGATTATCTGTGAAATCACTTAAGAAATTATTTGTGGGAGATTTAAGGAATTACCTTACATTCCCAAATTTACTTGAGAAACCAGTGTTCATGGACTCATAAGTTACTGTTTTACTTTATAGGACACATGTATTACCCATTATGTTAAATGCTCATGAAGTGACTTGTTGATGTATCTTTATTTATATGCATATTTCAAATCAGTGTTGTAAAAACACTAACAAAATTTTAAAGACAAGAATAATAGTTGAAATGTTGACTTGATTAAATGAACAAAACTTATCTCTGAATCTCTTGTGTAATATATAAACTGCTCATATAAAGCAAGTGCTCTTTGGAGATATTTAGTTTGCACATAATAAATGCAAATTGCTATACTCTAATATATAAATCAGTACTCAAGGATGGTTTCAAAGTAGTGATTTGAACTCAACAGATTGTTATGCCTTATGTTAACAATTTATATTAGACAAATTAGCAAAGTGGAGCCATAAGAAATGAACAAAAATTTTGGACTGGAAACTGAAAACTCTGGTTTTATTTTTGTTCATTTTTATTTAATTTGAGGAGTGACATTCCAATATTACCTTTTACTTTGAAGTCTTCAATTGTTGGACATAGCAGAGAGAAGAGTATAATGACCCAGCATGTGCCCGTAACTCAGCTTCGATAGTGGTCACTTCCTAGTCAGTCATGTTTCATTTTGCCCTCCCTACACTCTCTCCAGACAGATTATTTTAAGTAGATGTCAACTATTTTAACTTTTTCCTGTTAATAGTTTAGTATATATTTTGAAAAGACTCATTTCAAAAATAATCATAATACCATGTATAACCATAATAATTTTTAAATTTATAAATCCTTCTATCTTCACTTCCCCCATTGCCTTCCTAGTTGGTTTGATGACCTAATTAATATTTAGGTAACATTTTACTCTTTAAAGCAGAATATATATTCTTTTCAAGTGCACATGAAACATTTACCAAGACAAACTATGTTCTGGGCCATAAAACAAACCTCAACAAATCTAAAAGCACTGAAATCATAAAAAAGCATGTTTATGATTGTAGTTGGTTTATTTGTACAAGATCCACATTAGAATTATACATTGTACCTGAACTGCTATGTACTAATTATATCACCACAGGCAGAGCACCAATTTTTTGAAATTCAGTTTCCTTATGGGTGTTGAGAGAGCCAAGGTAGGCAGAGCCATAATTTTTAGCTTGTCAAGTGAATCAAATTAGGTAACATTCAGAAAATAATTTGAAAAGTGCCAGGTGCTATATCAAATTCAGTATATATCCTTTAATTTTATCCCAGCTAATAGTTTTATGTAGAAACTAGAATTGCTGGTATTGTTGCTGTAATTGTAATTTATTGATTTAATTTATAGAGCTCACCAACTAGCCATATAATGCAACAAAACAGAGTTATTTTATGTTCATTCATTTACATCCTTATGTATTAGTTATGACTGTAATTTGGCTACATGCTTTAAACATGGTATAACAACAAACTGATACTTCATTCTGCCTTTGATTTGAGTCATTACAGTTTCCATGTTGTTTAATCATAATAGAACAGGAAAAGAAATCTATGCCCAGGGTATATATCTAATTAACATTTGCTAATGAATTAAAATAAAACCCTATCTTTTATTTTTAATTTTTAATGATATACCAGAGTATCACCTTTTAAACAATATGAGAGTCTCTTGTCTAAATTTATTGCAGGACTATGCTTCAATTAGACTATTATAAACTTGAAAAACCAGAAAGGTTAGGCAAGTAACAAAAAGGTGTCACTCCATTCTAGTAAAGCAGGGTCAGGTGGGAATTATAGTGAAATGAAGAGTGAGTTTCTCACATAAAGCCATCCTCATGCAATTTGTCAAATGAAACATTCCTTCTTGGTGGGATACACTACTCCTATTCAGTTCCTAGCCCTTTATTAAATTACTCCTGATTATTACAGTGGCCAAGTCCTTGGGGTTTATTACACTTGTGAGATATTATTTTCACTTTGGTTCTAAGATTATTTACTGCCTCATGTCATTTGTATGTTATGGTATAGCTCCTCTAATTGTTGTTCTCATATTTTCTTATTTCCGTTCCTAACTTTTTTCTTCCTGTCCTTCCTACTTCCTGTTGTACCCTTTGCTCGCAACCCTGGAATCAATGCAGTCAAGTCATGGTTGTCCAGAACGCAAGGTAGAGTTGGTTCTCTTTCAGCGTTCAGCTCTGCCGTTCTGTCTGGAGTCATAATTTTTGTCCTTTTTTGTATATACACCTGCAATTCAACTTGAGCTGTAATTTTTATTTTTCTACATGTTGGTATCTGTTGATTTAGGATTAACAGCAAATTGTTCCAACTACAACATTACTAAATAGTTGTAGCAGATGTGTGCAATAGAACATTGAAAACTAGAAAATGTTAAAAACATAGAAGATTATGGATAAGAAAATATCACCCTTTAATTAGACATAACTAAATTTTTAGTCATAATTTTTACACTAAAATTAATTTAGCTTTTCATGTGATAATCACACCTTAAGTTCTCCTGAGTGCATGAGTTCTCCTAATATTGCATGTATACCTCATCTTAAAGACCATAGGTGTCTGGTTGTATCCCTTACTTAGACTTCGATATTAAAACATTTCCATGCCTTTATACCTTGTGCACCACAAAATTATTGCTGTGCAATATAGGATGCCATAATCTGCCTATTCTGTTGCATCAACAACAACATATGAACATCCTTTGTTTGCTGATAGGAGAAGACTGTTTTCTCATAGAGCTCATTACATGTTGCATCATTACATTGTCAGCTAAGGCTATCTCTTGATACGTAGCCAAAAGCGTTCTTTTGCATGTCTCATTGCATTGTAAATTAAATGTGTTGTTTAGTTGGGGAGGAGAATTTTGTGCCATCTGTAGCAACAGGGTGATGAGAATTTTAATCTCATCCAGAATATTAATGGTACAGGATTTGTTTTTGTCGGTGACATTAAAATTTGACATTTTTCCTAATCCTGACAAACTGTGCCCAAAAGAGGCTGTTTCTGATTCTTCAAGGCATAAATATTTAAATATTTTAAAGAATTAGATTAGTCACCACAGCCTTTCTAGTGCTCAGAAGCTCTTTATTTCCTTGTAGCCACATAAGGATGGCAAACAGTAAAATGCGGTAACTGTGAAAGGTCGCTTGTTATGACTGGCTGTCTCATCTCGGGTCCCGTCCACACCTCTCAGACTGACACACAAAATCAGTTGTCAAAGAGACAATGTCATTTTAGAACAGACATTATCAATCACTTTAATCAGATCCTCCTTATCTTTTATCCAGAGAAACGGGATACATTGTCAGAATGACTGGTTATATATATTTAACTTAGAAGAGAACATGTTTTGTAAGTGTAAATAATGATTAAAATAGCCTAAGTCGTGTTAGATTACAATTTAGAAGATCTAGAAATCACTTTCTTGTCATACCTTTCATCTAAAAGTCACTTTAGTCATCTCTGAGAGCTGTCAGTGTGGGAAGGGATTATAATGACAGGGTAATGACATTGATAATTAAGCTGAAGAGGCCAGTGAGTCAAGTCTTTAAAAAATTGGCTTTGAATTTCAGCCCTGTCACGTTGTGAGGTTTCTCCAAAACTATTTCCTTTGCTGCTA